>NC_068938.1:29407384-29483580 GCF_016801865.2 Culex pipiens pallens | reverse complement strand
CAATGGCACTTTGAATAAACAAAATCTAATTTACACAGCATGATTGCGCGCAGAGTGTGGTATCAAGCGATACCACGTTGCGTTGCTTCCCGCTGAACGGAATCGGAGTCGTTCTTCCTGAGGGAGAAGGGGTCGAACGGCACACAATAGTCAAATCAAATTGTTTGTCGTTTAAAATGAAATTTCACCAATATCTAAATCGCGCCCACCAAATTAAACGGTATCCACCGCACCACCAAGGGATTCAGGGAAAAGGGAGTGAACAAAAGAGGACGTCATGCTGTCGAAATAGGATTCTTTGTAAATTTGTCAATCACTGAAGAGGGTGATTTGGTGGTCTTGGATGTCGTTTTTTGAGTGAATCCTTTTTTTAAAAAATAAATAAATTTGAAACATTCACTGCATTAAAAGAACACTACTTTGAATGATTATTTTTTAATTATTGGGAATTGAGAACATGGTAATGATGACCAAATGTTGAATCCCCAGAATACCCTCACACCACCCAATTTCCAAGTGTCACCTTATTAGACTGTAATTTTCAACTGACGATATCTCGAAAAGTATTGGCTCGGTTTTCAATGTTAAAAAATAAAACTATTGTGAAATTTTGTGATCCTTTTAATAATCAAAAATCAAGCATAACTTTTGAAAAGGTTTACAAATAGATTATATTCCTCATTTCATAATTTATATCAAATTTTAAAATTTGGCAATCAATAAAAATATAAAAGATTCTAAAAGTTCATAAAAGATTAATTTTTAAACATTGAGATATCGTCAATTGAAAATTCCTTATTTAGGTAAAATCTCTTATATTTGGCATGACTTTGTTTTAATCCCGCCCAATTTGTATATCCACTATTTTAACAAATTTTATTGCAAAGCTTAGTTAGAAACTTGGTTGCTCACTTCCCATTAAGCAATTTCTATTTCCTATAAACATATGAAACACAATAGCTTATAGGATCTTAAAAAAAACTCTAGATTTATTGCTTGATATGGGTTGAAAACGCTTTAAAGAAACTGTTATCGAACGCCGAAGTACTGATACGCAAACATTAGGTGCCCGATGGATTTACATGCTGTTCCCTTAGGTGACACTTAAAAAATCATTGTCATCGATTAAAATTTTTTGTGATGCTGTGATCTCAGAAACTAATTAAAGTAAAGTACTTTTCGATTGCAAATTTTAGATTTAGCATTTAAAAATAGTTTTTTGAAATTTTTTAGACCTCATTTTCAGAATATTCTTTTTAACGAAAAATTTCAAAAAAATTATGAAGTTATTTTTTTTTCAAGAGTTCAACTAGGTAATTTATATATATTTTTAAAATACATTAAATAAATGAATAAAAAAATATAACAAGAGGAAATCATGAAAAAAATTAAACAGTTTCGTTATAAATATTGAAAAAGAAAATGTAAAAATATTATAAAAATGTTTTGCAATGTATTCTAATTTTCAGAAACTATCGATAACAAATGTAAAAAACAGCTGACAATTAGTTGAATCAAAAGTTTGCAAATCCACAATATACTTTTTTGCTATGAATATCACTAGCCCTACTTATAATCAATAAGTATAAGATATAAAAATCCAAATAAACCGGCAAGTAGCTGTTCAAAAACGATTCCTTAACAATATTTTATTTATTAAAAATATATTAGGAAAACATTGTAGAATGTATTTTTTATGTATTTTTAATAAAATTGGGCTTTATATAAATTTTGATATTTTGAGGAAACAATACGTTCATAAATTTATCAATATTCTGCTTTTCTATAATTTGGCAGATTAACATAACATTACATCTCTTAAATTATGTCAAACATTTCAAAAGGGCTTAACGATTAAATTTTGCCTATATTTTCGATAACTTTTCAAAAATCGTGATTTTTTTTTAACAGTGGCAACGTCAAATGAATGTTCACCGTCTTTTGTCATATCATGAAGATTGCATTTTCATTGGTCTACAAAAAAGTATACCAGGAAAGTTTTTTTTGTCACAGAAGGAAAATAAAAAAAAGGTTAATTAGTGTAACTAAACTATTTGTGATCAAATCATCAAAATTTTGAAAACTTTGCCCTAGACACCAAATCGATGAAAACACCTGTTTGTTTAATACTTTCATTGCAATTTTGAGTTTTGAATTGACGGACAGTTGTCAAAATTGAAAGGACTGTTTTGGGCAATAAGCTTATGAAATATAAATGATAACTCTGTTGCTGATGACAATAGAATTAATATATAGGGGAAATATACCCTTTCTCAGCCTATTTCTATTATCGACCTATCAGCACTTTGATCATGAATTACAGTTTTCATAAAGTGTTTTTGACTGTTTCAAAGTAACAAATAGCTCAAATAAAAGTGAGCAAGCAACTCTCCATTGTTGATGTATCAAAAAATGTTGATTTAATAGCCGAAAACTGCAAAAGTGATTAGAATTGGTCGAACCGCTTAGAGTGATTAAAATGGGTATATTTCCCCTACATTTTCACAACATATAAAAATATAAAACAGTAGAGAAATCGAAAAAAAACATTGCAATTTTTTTTTTCAAAAATTGTTGAATATGAAGTTATTGAAAAAAAAAAACTTAAAAAAAAACTTGCCCTTGTTTAAAACGTCGAGCACCAAGGACACAAGCGTAGATTGCGCATTAGACCTTCTCAATCCGTACGTCAAACGAACCCCACTTGACGGAAGCGCCACCATCGTCACCATCGCCAAGGACGCGCGCGCCGAGAGTGAGTAAAACGGTGATAATTTCTTCCTCTTTTTCCCACACCTCTCTGGCGTGGTTGTGTCACAAGCTATTGATTCCTGCACGTGCCGTAATCATTTGATATTACACCAGACAAATATTTTGCTTTGATAGAGACAATCTTATGAGCCTGGTTCGAGATGGTAGTTGCCGGTCATGCCGGATTGACTTCCGGGAATTTAATAAAGCGTTTGATTTGTTTCCGCTGGCAACGGAATTGGACTCGTGTAATTATTGTCACTCACAGTGGAATTTTTCCCCCGGTTCGGTGTGTGTTTGCCTGTTTGAGATCTGCTGCACAATCCTCTCTAAACAATAAATAGTCGAAATTTAGTGACAATTTCCCCCCGAAAACTGTCGCTCAAATATTTATACCAATTTCAAACAATTCAAACACAAACAGCACCGCCGAAAATCTAATCACATCGATTTGCTTTGTTCTGAGCAAATCCAGCGCGAATTTAGTCGGAGCGCGATCCCACTATTTGTGCAATCAAACGGAATTCTCTGTACGGATGTGGTGTGGTTCCCTTCTAGTCACCACGTGTGAAACCTACCAGCCCAGCCCCTCCCAATCGCGGAACTCCGGGCTCTGTGGGGAGGCCCTTCGTTAGGGAACCGTCTAATTGTGAATTGATCGACACGCGGTGAAAGACAGTTTATTCAAATCGCAGACAAATGGAAATCGGTTTGGACTTTGTGCACGTGGTTTTGCGCCACATGCTGTTCTGTTATTATATTTGCATTCGATTTAGTTTGAAGTCGCTTGTATCAATTTACTCGTTCCAAGTGTGGGGACAATAAAGAATAGAAGAGTTGAAATTTTGGAATTCATGACAGATTTGTTAGGGGTAGATAATTTGAACGTTTAATTATTTATAGAGATTTTTTCCAAAAATGAAATTTTCTAAACCCGGGAAACCCTTTATCCTAGTATTTTACTTTTATATTTTGTTGCCAAATTTACACAATTCCTGCTCGAAACTTCAAACATAAACAAAAGATGCGAACCGGATATTAGCAGTGATGGTTTGGGATTTTTACAGTCTGGAAGGCATGAATTACCCTATTGTCGGTTTCCCGCACGGGTTAAGAGGAAATTGTTGCACATGTCTTTAGATGGTAACGTGCAATAAATTTAGATATTTTTACAGCTTGCAAAATTTCAGAGACAAAATTGGTTGAAAAATAAAGATTTAATTGAGACATGATGTTTTGCTGGAAAATCTTGCTCAAAAAACGCGAAAATTTTGGGAAAACATCTTTAAATTTTTTTTTTGCTTGTTTCCTAAATATTTCTTTCTGTATTTCGTCGCATCCATTAATAAAACGTAAAAATTTGCAATATTTTAACAAAAAATGTATTTTTTTTTCTACAAAACTTTTCATGTTGATAAAAAACTACGCCATATTGTTTATGTTCAGTAGCGTTTATCAGTCCGTCAAATTTAAATAAAATAATGGTAAAATTGAAAACTTTCTAACAAACAAATATTTTTAGGCATAATTTTTACATAAATAAGTTTGTACAATAGAATGACAAAAAAAATGGAAAATTTACCATTATTAAGGCTACCAACTCTTGCTGAGTAAAAATCCGTACACTTTGCCGATATGACACCATGGTATAACACAAACTGTCAAGGCATAATTTATTTAAATTTTTTAATTAAAAATATAAAACTGTCTCGTTTTGACATTTTACAAATTTTACTTTGCTTATGACTTGCACGTTCAAAAATATTCACAAAATAAACCGAGATTTGCTGAATCAAATCTTTATGTTCTTTCATTTTTTGTTAAACAAAAAGGTTTCGAAATGTCAAGTTTGCTTATAAAAATAATATAGTTTTCATGAAAACATTTCGACATTTTTTTTTTAAAGGTCCTATAAACATGTGAAATACAAAAGCTTATAGGATCTTTTGAAAAAACCTCTAGATTTGTAATTAACATGTTTACTGGTATTCACAAGCTATAGAAAACCTTCAGATCTTTTATCGGATAAATATGTTATGTAAGGAATTTTAATAGGATAATACCTAATTGATAATCGACTGTGAACTGAGGAAAATCCGGAAAACTATCCAAATTATCTCTTTAAAACAAATTGACAGATAAATAAAATTGTCTAATTAGAAAAAGCTTTGGCCAGATCAGAAAAGCAAATCAATTTTAAAAAGTTGTCAAAATTCCGTACAAATCCGTATTATGCGAAAAATTCCGTACACAAATTCCGGCCTGTTAAAAATCCGCGGAGAGAGTCGAAAATCCGTACGGTAAGGAAAAATTCCGTACAGTTGGTAGCCTTAGTCATAAATCATTTTTGGTCATTGTTCATTTTGAATGGTATGGAGAGTTTTATGGACAAAATAATGATGCAAAATGACTTCTTTTGACGTAGGGAATACAAGGACAAAGTTTCATAAAAAAATACAAAGAAAAGTCGTTTTACGATGAAAAATGTCAAGTTTGAAGTAAAATCTACAATTTAGCAGTACTTGCAAAATCACTAAATAGTTTTTCCTCCCTTGATTTCGCCACCGTGGAAACATTAGTGGTTATACGCGGATCAAAAAATAAAAGGAAGGGGGAAGCAAAGTAAATCTTCAAGCATACGCTGGATGACACTTGCTTGGCACTCACCAGCCTGCATACTGCCGCTGCAAAACGTGCCTCCGGGGCGCGATGATTCCCTCTTCCCTGGCTGGGCCAAATTTAATAGATTTTTAATGTTATAAGACTTATTTATATTTCAGCGTTATCCCACTCCTGGCCCCGTCAAACGGGGTGTGGTGGGTGGTGATGAGGGAGGAAACTGACGACGAATAAAGCGGATAATGTGCCAAAGTGCAAATAATAGAGCCCGGGCTGGAGGATGTTTATAATTAAATACTTACTTTATTTTCATATTTGTTTTATTGTGCCAACGAAATTGCTTTGTGTTTCGCGGTGGAAATCCCGCGCCTTTTTCCCCGAGGGTGAAGGGGTGCGAAAATGTAGGGGATGGGGTGGCACACACAGTTATGAGCATCGTCCTTGCCGTAAGTGACACGTGGTTCGGAAGTAGTTTTCGAGCTTTGCACATGTTCTGGTTAGAGGGATATTTATCATTTTTCATATTTGTCACCAAATTAAACACCATCAATTATATTAATCGCCCGGCGAAATGAACTTGATGTGACAATTAAAAGCATATGAAATGATAATTTGAAGAGGATTATGAGCTTTTCAGAAATGCGAATTGAGGTTAGAAAGTACTGTCAGAAGTAAAATGAATTTTTCGATCTGGTGGAAAATCGTTCCTCCCCAAACATTATTACGGCAAGGATTAATGGACGGAAGTTCAAAATCATAAATTATGCCGCAATTAAGCCCTCTAAACCAACTGTTGTATTTCTGGCATCAAACAAAGAATAATATTAGTCAAGAGCATCGAGACTTCAAGAAACGCTCTTTGTGCAAAAACTTCAGATCCATTCAGCAAACAGTATCGGATGCAGGCAGGTTCGCTCCCTTTTTTTTCTTTGGGTGCAAATTTTTCAAGTGGCACTTTTTGACGAAGGTAGACTTAAAAAAACCCTCAATGCATTGTTAAGCGCGAGCGTAGAAAAGCAAAATTCACCATATGATACCGCAAGGATTTACGAGGGATTTTTTTCCGTTTTTCTTCTCAAAAATATGTGGAAGGAAAACGTTTGATGATTTTTATTCATGGTCCAGATTCTTCACCCCAATAGAGTCCGAAGTGGGCTCTCTCGCTCTTACTCCGTGCAAGCATAATAGAGTCGACCGTGTTTGTCGATCGGATTGGAGTGCAGGAATAAAAAAATGTGAGTAGGTAGTGTGTATGGTATTATTGTAGCGTATCCAAACAGAGAGTGTGGCGCAGAGTGCGAACTTGAAAAGTGCATGCAGTCACTGGTTTTGGTATGTAAAAGTGCAATAAGTTTGAATTGATCTTGAAATTAGAAAAAAATATTATTGACTCTATAGAGTAAATAACATGATTCAAAATAATGTTGTAAGTTATTTATTGTAAAAATTTGAATACTAAGAACAATTCTCTGAGACTTCGAATAACGATTATTATTTTTTGCATTTTTGATTTGGCTGAAACTTTTGTAATACTTTAGGGTGGCTTTTGATCGTTGAAGTTTTTTATGGGAAAAATCGCGAAAATGTATGGGGAAAACATCGAGACACCAGGATTTTGACAGCAGGTGGCGCAGGTCTCGCCCAGATTTGTTCAAGTGTGAGATTTATGTAGAAAATTCAATCCCTACAACTTTGTCGAAGAAGAACTTGGGTTGATCTTGATGAGTTATTAGTAATGCGATGGAGTGAAATCAGCTTATATATTTGAAAGTATATAAGGGGTGTATACTGCCTATGTTCACATAAATGTCCCATATGCAAAAACAGCAAGCTGAGAAAAACGCATTTGAAGTTTGTCCAACACATAAGGTTACGTGTTAAGTTTTCGCGAGAAACTGGATTTTCTCCAGATTTCTAGAACAATGTACTGGATGTTATAGGCTTTTCTGAAAGAGCACACGATTTTGAACCAAACTGCATAATTAACTCAAAAACGATGAAAATGCATATGGGACATTTATGCGATCACGGGCAGTATAGGACGTATATAAGAAAATACCTTTCTCTAAAAAAATCACCAAAAATCAGGATAAACTTGGATCGTTTTGCACCCTTCCTCAAAGTTGTAGGGAATTGAATTTCCAACAAGAATCTCACATTTGGACAATTTTAGGTGATATTATGTATTATGCATTATTTGGATTTTTTTTTAAAACAATATTTTCTGTATAAAAGTGGCTGAACAGTAGAATGACTCTAGGCTTCGTAATCGAAAAACAGTTTTTTAATACTTTTAAGCTACTTTGAAAAGGGAATGCGATTTAACCTATCATTGATACTTGAGATGGAAAAGGGTGAAGAAAAAAATCATCAAGAATTGACGTATTTCTTATGTAATAATTTTTCAAGATCAAGTCTTTCCACTTTCAATCCGTGAAAAAATGAAGCAATTCATTTTTTGATAAAATTACTATCCAGAGTTTTTGAAAATGGGAATTTCTGACAAAGTAAATAAGACGCTCAGTTTCCTTTTCAGATATTGAACGTTTTACAATAATAAATTTGAATTACAAAATGTTAAAAAAAATTCAAAGAGCACCCAGCTAGCAAAATCTAAACGTAGAAATATGTACCCTCCCTGCAAAGGCTTATGAATTGATCTCAGTAGAAAGGAATTGCAAATGTGAGATCCTGGAACAGAACTGCGAAATTATAATAAAAACACAAATTGAAATTGAAAAAAAATGTTAACAAACTATACTTTGTAAGGCAAACCCTAAAAAGAAATCAATATTATAAAGAAATTGATGTTTGTTGCTAGTTCAAACGGCAGTGCTATTTGATCACCCTCATAATTTTCGAAATCACCAGAAACAGCGCAATACCAAAAGCAACCAACAGTGCAACAATGCTGCCAGAAACCCGTGAACAAATGAATGGAAATTCGTATCAACCCAAGAGCCCACTTCTGGCCCCCCGTTAAGGAGGATAAGATTATCGCTATTATTCTACCTTTCGGGGTTCGGTTGCGTTTTGGGAGGGGGAAATCAGGAGGGATTAGCCGGGAATCATAAACCAGCGATGAATGAATGGTCGTGAATCGAGCGTGAAATTTTCGAGTCCCAAAGTGAAACTTTTCGCCTTAGGGTACGCGACACTTGTGTTGATCATTTCGATTTATTGTAGAGGTTTATACATATATAAGGATAAGTTTGGGCGCACTTACCCTGCTGGTCGAGCATGATCCTTTGCCAAATGTTGGAAAAAGGAACAAAGAGTATGGTATATATTCGCTTGATTTAATATCACTTTATTAATTCGCTCGGTGGGACACACATTAGTGACATTGAGGTATCAGGATAAAAAGGAATCTGGTAATAAGGGATATTAAATCGATACGTTTGATTTTGATTGTGGTCATGATTTTTTATGTTTATACTAGAAACATATTATGAGAACGGATTTGTGTAAAACAAAAGTTATAAAAAGAGCACAATATTTAAAAATAAAAAAGGTACACAAAAAGCACCATCATGTTTGTAATCTGTTGAGCCTGTAAACATACATACACCGCAGAAACTTAACGATATTCAATAGGTCAAACCGGTGGAAATCGGCTTTGCTGAACCGTGCTTTGAAAAATCGACAAAAGCCAGAGAAAAATCCGCTCGCTCTCGAGGACTTGTTTATCGTACAGCTTTGCCCGTTCCGTGGCACTTGAAAAGCGAGAAAAAAAAAAACGATACGAGGTTGGGATTCTTTGCGATGAACTTTCCGGGCGAAAAAAGAATGCCAGCCAGTACAGCAGCAATAAACAAGCGGATTGTTCTTCATTCGACTTTGCGCCGAGGAGGATTTTTCTTCCCCCGACGGTCGAAAGTCAACAACAGATTGCCAAGTTGAGAACAAACAAGTATAACGACCTTTGAATTACGGAGATTTTAGCTTTTTTGGCAGTCAACTCTTGGAGCAAATTCTTTCTTATAGCCACGCTGAGTGGGATCATTTTTTTTACTAAAGATTCTAAGAAGTTTTAAAAGTTTGTTTGTTCTTTCCATTTATTTTTTTAAATAAAAAAATGCACTTGTCGCCAACTATTTCTTCAAGAAATTTTGCACAAAAAAGTACAAATGGCACAAACAACCATACGACAAAGAAAGCTGTTATGCATGTGGTTGAACTGGATTTCCTCTAGGATATACATAAGGTGCCTAACAGGATAATACGAAAATACCCTGGTTTGTTGGCACCAAAGAGTTGACTGTGTTCGTTTCTAAATATAGGAAAAGAATTTACACAAAAGAATGCGTACAGTTTGTGTACTGGAAAATAAATACAGTTTGTTAAAAAATCAAAATTAGTGAACGACATTAGGATATCTATAAACTAAACAAAATATTTACCTTTTTTATAATAAATTACCGGGACCCGGGACCGTGGTGTAGGGGTAAGCGTGGTTGCCTCTCACCCAGTCGGCCTGGGTTTGATCCCAGAAGGTCCTGGTGGCAAATTTTGAGACGAGATTTGTCTGATCACGCCTTCCGTCGGACAGGGAAGTAAATGTTGGCCCCGGTCTAACCTAGAGGTTAGGTCGTTAGCTCAGTCCAGGTGTAGGAGTCGTCTCCCTGGGTCCTGCCACGGTGGAGTCGCTGGTAGGCAGTTGGACTCTCAATCCAAATGTCGTCAGTTCGAATCCCGGGGTGGATGGAAGCTTAGGTGTAAAAAGAGGTTTGCAATTGCCTCAACAATCAAGCCTTCGGACACCTAGTTTCGAGTAGGAATCTCGCAATCGAGAACGCCAAGGCAATGCTGTAGAGCGAATAATTTGATTTTTGATAATAAATTAAAATCAAATCAGATAAATGCGTTTATGCAAAGCACGAGTCTTTTTGTTTTAAATTCCGTTGTGAAATTACATTTTTTGTCTGTAATTTTCGAACGACGAAACGGACTTCTTTGCATTTACGGGTATTTTGGATTACTGTAATTGTAAATGTAATTTTAAATGTAATTATGAATGTAATTGTAAATGTAATTGTAAATATAATTGTACATGTAATTGTACATGTAATTGTAAATGTAATTGTAAATGTAATTGTAAATGTAATTGTAAATGTAATTGTAAATGTAATTTTAAATGTAATTGTAAATGTAATTGTAAATGTAATTGTAAATGTAATTGTAAATGTAATTGTAAATGGGTAATTCTCTACCAACTCACACGAAATCGGGAAAAGTTGCCCCGACCCCTCTTCGATTTGCGTGAAACTTTGTCCTTAGGGGAAACTTTTGTCCCTGATTACGAATCCGAGGTCCGTTTTTTGATATCTCGTAACGGAGGGGCGGTACGACCCCTTCCATTTTTGAACATTCAAAAAAAGAGAATAAAGTTCGTGCATCACTCTACGAGTTTGGTTGCTGTGCATACCGGAGAGTCTTGAAATATAATTTTATCGTGAAATCAATCAAATCTCGCCGAGAAAACTGGTGCAGCCAGAAAGATAACTGGAGGACTCCAGCTGTTGGCGTTATCTGATACAACCCTGCCTGGAAAACAGTGGAAAACGCGCTGGAAAATTGTGGGTATCGGGCAAGTAAAAAAAACAACAACAATGATTTGTATCGTCACGCGAGCGTAACCTTCATGAGAATCATCTGAACTGTGTCAACCAAATTATAGCACAATCAATCCGTAACACTACTATAATCAGATCTGTCAAACGTTTGTCGTCAATCAACATGCCGGAGTATCAGTGCGTGATCTGCAATTTACGCGAAAAAAGCCTGTCCAAACTGTTGAGATGTGGACAATGCAAGAGCTGTGAGCATGTGAAATGTAAAGGTTTATCTGCTGAAGCCGCCGACGCACTTCGCCAGGGACCTTATTACTGTTCAACGATGTGCGAATTGGTCCCCCAGATGAAAACAGTGATCACCGAAGTGAAGGAGATGAGGGGTGAGCTGAGATCAGTTAAAGTTACAATGGATGATCTGGAGAGCTCCCACACTTACCTCTCCGGACAGATGGAGGACCTCCTGCAGGACATCAAAACCCTCAAGTCCGACCAAGCATCACTCAGGAAGCATGTATCATCACTGGAGGGGAAACATGATACTGTCAGCAGCAAGGTGGATCAACTCGAACTGGAGGTCGACCGTTTACATAGAACGGCCATCTCCACTCATGCTGTTGTTCTTGGTATCCCGAACAAGCCACACGAAGTGCCCGAACTTATCATCAAAAAAGTAGCTGCTGCTGTCGGGATTGTCCTCCCTGATGAAGCCATTCTCGAAGCATCTCGCCTGGTATCCAAGGAGACAAGCTCGTCTAAAACACACCCGATCAAGGTCGTCTTCAGCCAGGAGCAATACAAAGAGGAGCTGTTCACCAAGAAAAAACAACACGGTCCACTGAGTATCTCAGACGTTGATCCGGAATTTGCTGGTATTGCTGGGAGGGTCACCTTGCGCGACGAATTGACCCAGTACGGTCTGAGGCTGCTGAAGAAAGTCCGGGATATTCAACTCGATGCTGATATTAAATTTGTCTGGCCGGGCAGAAACGGAGCTGTACTGGCCAAGCGAACGGAAAATTCTAAAACTGAAGTCATCCGGAACCTGAAAGATGTGGATCGTCTTGAGCGTACGAGCAGCAAACGACTGCTGAACTTGTCGTCGGGCAACGCAACATCACCGTTGGAGAGTGGACCGAACCCGAAGAACCGTCGCCAATGAGTCGGGTCACACATGCAGCTGTTTTTATTTGTATTAATTTCTTTTATCAATGTATTGTAATCGTAAATATTCAGATATTGAACAATGGATAATAAATAAACACAAAAATCATACCCGAACGACTTTAAGAGTCTTGCAGTTCAACATTCGCGGAATAAATGATCTAGATAAATTCGACACTTTCAAGGAAATTTTGCAGCGGTACTCATCGCGCATCGATGTAGTTGTGCTTGGCGAAACCTGGCTTAAAGCTGACCGAACTGGATTGTACCAGCTGAATGGCTACAAAGGGATATTTTCCTGTCGTACTCATTCACATGGTGGGCTTGCCGTGTTTGTGAGATCGGATTTGACCATTGAAGGAACCATCAACACGACCTACGAGGGATTCCACCATATCAGTTGTACTATCAAAACATCTGGGAAGTACATTGATGTTCATGCAGTGTACCGACCTCCCCTCTTCGACTTCAACTTACTTCTGGCCAAATTTGAAAGCATCATCAGCAGCGTTCGTAGCGGACATGAACTAATATTAGTAGGAGATATCAACATCGCAGTAAATGACCTGGAAAACAGTAAAACCATCGAATATCTGCAGTTGCTGGAGTCGTATCAAGTATCTATGACTAACACTGAAACAACAAGACCAGTAAGCTCGAACATTCTGGATCACGTTATCTGTTCTGAAAGACTGGCAGAGGCTGCGGTGAATGAAACCATAGTATGTGAACTAAGCGACCATTGTCTCATTCTGTCTACGTTCGAGATCTCAGCCCCGACGCTGGTGAAATTGCTTCACAAGGACATCGTTGATCATCGCCGTTTGGAGGAACTGTTCGTTAATTCCATGGCAGGGTTGTCATCCACACTGACGGCAAACGACAGATTGTGTTACGTGATTGATAGCTATAATACAGCGCTCGAGCAATGTACCAGAAGGGTAACTGTGCAAGCCAAACTGAAAGGACACTGTCCGTGGATGACATTGGACACTTGGAAGCTGTTGCACATTAAGGAAAATTTATTGGAAAAGTCCCGGAAAAACCCCACCGACGAAAGACTAAAAGTGCTCCTGCGACATGCTTCCAATAAACTAAATGCAGCCAAGGCCAAAGCGAAGCGAAACTATTACACAGGAAGGTTGGATAACTCCAATCAAAGGAACACCTGGAACGTGGTTAACGAGGTACTTGGGAGAGAGCGATCTAAATCTGCCATTCAGGCTCTCAACTACAATGGACGAACTATCTGCGAAGGGACAGAAATTTGCGAGTGCTTGAACGAATATTTCTGCAACGTGGGAAAACATCTTGCTGATTCAATAGTAAGCGATAGAGATATCTTCAAGTTTGGAACGCTGAAACGTCTCGATAACTCAATCTTCTTGAGCCCGTCAACCATCGCCGAAGTGAGCAGTCTAATTCAAGGCCTGAATCCAAAAAAGTCTGCCGGTCCTGACAACATACCAATATCATTCGTCAAGAATCACCACTCGTTTTTTGCCGCTCTGCTGGTTGGAGTTTTCAACGAGATCATCCTCACTGGGCAATTTCCGCAGTGCCTTAAGATTGCGAAAGTTGTACCTATTTTGAAATCTGGCGACGCTAAGGAATCGAATAATTACCGTCCAATCTCAACTCTATCTGTACTCGACAAGATCATCGAAAAGCTGATTGCATCCAGGCTGGTCGACTACTTGAATCGTTTTGAACTCCTCTTTTCCCACCAATACGGGTTTCGCCAAGGATCCAGCACCCTCACAGCTGCTGTTGATCTTGTAGATGCTATCTACAGTGCCATGGACAGTCAGAAATTTGTCGGAGCCCTCTTCATTGACCTTCGCAGAGCATTTGACACCATTGACCACACCCTACTCATCAAAAAGCTGAATTACGCGTTTGGAATACGAGGAGTTGCAGAATCTCTCATTAGGAGTTATCTGGACGACCGGTCGCAATTTGTTGTTGTTGGTGATAGTAGGAGCTCCCTCAGTCCTATTTCTATCGGTGTACCACAGGGGAGCAACTTGGGACCGCTGCTCTTTCTCATGTTCATTAATGACATCGCCGAACTCCAAATCAAAGGTCAACTTAGGTTGTTTGCGGACGACACTTCAGTGTTCTATGAGAACACTCGCTTAGAGACATTGCAGAACTTCACCAGACAAGACATCGTCCTGTTGAATGGATACTTCAAAGCCAACCTTCTTTCGTTAAACCTGTCCAAAACAAAATTCATGATTATACACTCATCAAGAAGACCAGTACCGCCGCACGATGAGATCGAGTTCGAAGGCCATCGCATCGAGGAAGTTCCAGCCTTCTGTTTCCTGGGTCTGACTCTCGACGAAACCATGACTTGGGGTCCTCACATAGAGGGTCTTAGAAAGAAGCTCAGCTCGCTATGTGGTGTTCTACGCAAGGTATCAGCATTTTTGCCACGTGCGTGTCTAGAGAGCATCTACTTCTCGTTGGTAAACTCTCGGCTACAGTATCTGGTGGCAATCTGGGGACAAGCAACGAAACAGCAGCTGCGTGGACTTCAAGTCATCCAAAACCGTTGCCTGAAAGCCATCCTCCACAAACCGTTCCTGTACTCCACCGTGCAACTGTACTCGGACCCATCCAAACCTTTTCTTCCGATACAAGCCCTCAGCCAATACCAAATCGTGCTACAAATGCATAAAATCGCCACCGTTCCAACATTGCACCACAACAGTGCGGTCAAAAGGAGAGTACACATCCGGTCATCCAGACAAGCTGGTAGTTTTGTCCTGGAAAAACCAAAAACGGAGATGGGAAAGAAGAGATTGGCTTTCCTTGGATCCAAACTCTACAACGATCTGCCTCCTTCCTGCAAAGCCATAACCAGGTTACATGCGTTTAAGTATGAACTTAGACGCATCCTAAAACAAAAAATTGACTGCTATCTGCCATAACCCTTACCGTCACTACTCAAACAAATGTTCTTTCGTCTCGTTTCCGCCTCCACCGCCAGCGCTGCCCATCGCCCACCGCCCGCCACCGCCCATCGCCCACCGCCCGCCACCGCCCATCGCCCACCGCCCACCATCAGCCACCGCCCACCGCGCGCCGTCACACATCGCAATTAAGCACATGCTAGCAACCCCCAAAACCAATTTTGTTTAACTTAGTGTAAAAAGTATTTAAAAACACACACACACACACACACACACACACACACACACACATTCCCTTAAAAGAGCTATTAGCTCACTGGGAATTATAATTGTATTACATGTCAGTAAATTTTGAAAAGATGAGAAGGTCACATGCCTTGCTCCATAAATGCAAAAAGAATAATGTTGCAAACTAAAAAAAAAAAAAAAGAATCAACAGTAAATAAAAGAAAAGACAATCCGAGCCTAACTTCGTGAAAATTGAAGTAGGTAAATAATTCAAACAGCATAGTTTGAAGTGCAAAAGTCGGTCTTTTCAAAAAAAAAAAAAAAAAAAAAAAAAAAAAAAAAAAAAAAAAAAAAAAAAAAAAAAAAAAAAAAAAGAGGTGTTTTTCAATGCCTTGCAGCCTGAAACGGTGATGAGATAGAAATTTGGTGTCAAAGGGACTTTTATGTAAAATTAAACGCCCGATTTGATGGCGTACTCAGAATTCCAAAAAAACGTATTTTTCATCGAAAAAAACACAAAAAAAGTTTTAAAAATTCTCCCATTTTCCGTTACTCGACTGTAAAATTTTTTGGAACATGTCATTTTATGAGAAATTTAATGTACTTTTCGAATCTACATTTACCCAGAAGGGTCATTTTTTCATTTAGAACAAAATTTTTCATTTTAAAATTTCGTGTTTTTATAACTTTGCAGGGTTATTTTTTAGAGTGTAACAATGTTCTACAAAAATGTAGAGCAGACAATTACAAAAATTTTAATATATAGACATAAGGGGTTTGCTTGTAAACATCACGAGTTATCGCGATTTTACGAAAAAAAGTTTTGAAAAAGTTACTTTTTGCGTTTCTCTTTGTTTCGTCGTCCGTGTCTGTCGCGGGTGACCATGAATGGCCATGATCGATGACGACCAACTTTTTCAAAACTTTTTTTCGTAAAATCGCGATAACTCGTGATGTTTATAAGCAAACCCCTTATGTCTATATATCAAATTTTTTGTAATTGTCTGCTCTACAACTTTGTAGAACATTGTTACACTCTAAAAAATAACCCTGCAAAGTTAGAAAAAACACGAAATTTTAAAATGAAATGACCCTTCTGGGTAAATGTAGATTCGAAAAGTACATTAAATTTCCCATAAAATGACATGTTCCAAAAATTTTTACAGTCGAGTAACGGAAAATGGTAGAATTTTTAAAACTTTTTCAGTGTTTTTTTCGATGAAAAATACGTTTTTTTGGAATTTTGAGTACGCCATCAAATCGGGCGTCTAATTTTACATAAAAGTCCCTTTGACACCAAATTTCTATCTCATCACCGTTTCAGGCTGCAAATTATCGAAAAACACCTCTTTTTTCGCATGTTCAAAAATGGAAGGGGTCGTACCGCCCCTCCGTCACGAGATATCAAAAAACGGACCTCGGATTCGTGATCAGGGACAAAAGTTACCCCTTAGGACAAAGTTTCACGCAAATCGAAGAGGGGTCGGGGCAACTTTTCCCGATTTCGTGTGAGTTGGTAGAGAATTACCCAAATGTAATTGTAAATGTAATTGTAAATGTAATTGTAAATGGAATTGTAAATGGAATTGTAAATGTGATTGTAAATGTGATTGTAAATGTAATTGTAAATGTAATTGTAAATGTAAATGTAATTGAAAATGTAATTGTAACACAGTTCAACAAAAAATCAAATATTTCTTGTCTCTGAGACGAGAATATGTGTTCCTAGTAGAATTTTTCCTGCTGAATCCGAATCCGGGTCCAGAATTGCTCCAAATGGTCCCAATTTTGAGATACACCCGTTTGAAATGTTAGTTTAGGCCAAAATTAGCTACTTTGTCGACTATTTTACAAAAGAACTATTGAATAAACAACTAAACCAATACGTGTATCTTAAAGTTCACGTTTTCCCCTTTCTGAAACACCCCTGGTTTTTAAAATTTGATTTTTTTACGCATATTTATAGCCATTTTAAAAATAAAATTTGACTTGCATGCAAGTTGGAAAAACTTGAATGAGTACCAACTGAAAATATAATTTTAAAATAGTTATAAATATGCGTAGAAACTATCAAATTTTAAAAACCAGGGGTGTTTCAGAAAGGGGAAAACGTGAACTTTAAGATAAATGTATTGGTTTAGTTGTTTATTCAATAGTTCTTTTGTAAAATAGTCAACAAAGTAGCTAATTTTGGCCTAAACTAACATTTCAAACGGGTGTATCTCAAAATTGGGACCAATTGGAGTAATTCTGCACCCGGATTCGGATTCAGCAGGCAAAATTCTACTAGGAACACATATACTCGTCTCAGAGACAAAATCTTGTTGGACTGTGTAATTGTAAATGTAATTGTAAATGTAATTGTAAATGTAAATGTAATTGTAAATGTAATTGTAAATGTAATTGTAAATGTAATTGTAAATGTAATTGTAAATGTAATTGTAAATGTAATTGTAAATGTAATTGTAAATGTAACTGTAAATGTAATTATAATGTGATGTTTTTAAATCAAAAACGGTTCCAAGTTTTCCTGAATCAGGATGTGGAGCAAAATTTTACCGAGAAAAAAAAGAGTTTTTTTTTAAACAGGAGAATTAAATTGAATTGACTTGTTTAGTTGTGTACCGTTCATAATTTTTGTGTTCGGTTCATAACCTATTGCTCTGAAGTTATGTCATTTAAATTAAATTTCTACCAAAGTTTTGAAATGAAAATATTTTGAAAATAAAAAACGATTTTTTTAAACTATTGCTACAACTATTTTCCACTTAAAGTAGGATTTCCAAAATATTTTTTCAGTTCGATTTTTTTTAGATGTTTTATAGGACTCAAAAATACCGTTTTGGAGTTATAGTTACTTTCAGGTTATAATTTTCGATAAATTTAACATTATTCGTTTTTTTAAATACTTTATGAAAGAAAGTCACCCTGAAAAAAATGTGATCCATTCAATAAAAATAAATTCAAAATTTAAAAATTATGAAATTTCCAAAAAAAAAAAAATTTTGGGTTGTTTTTCTTTGAAGAAGCATTTATAAAAACAAAGAAAATTAAAGAGATATCGAAAATGTGTAACTTAAAGTGGCTTTAGCTTAAGAATGATTAAATTAAAAAAAATACACAGATTTTGCACCATCATTCACAAGATGTCTTTTTTAGCCCCCAAGAACAAATCAATAAAATATTGAAAGAAAATTAAAAAATACTTGTATTAGGAATTCAACTTTAAGTGATAAAAAGGAAAATAAAAATATGTGATATTTTTTTCGGGTATTTTGCCCAAAACACCAAATCGATCAGAAAATTTGTTTTCAATATACAGAATTTTATACTGTTATACATTTGTAGGCTCCAGCATTGTATGACGACTAGTAAAACTAGTAAAAATGTTGACCATTTACCAATTCATAGTTGAAGCCGAAGATGAATAATGTATAAAAACC
This sequence comes from Culex pipiens pallens, assembly GCF_016801865.2. NCBI lineage: Eukaryota > Metazoa > Arthropoda > Insecta > Diptera > Culicidae > Culex > Culex pipiens. Next base: position 29,464,881 of record NC_068938.1, on the reverse strand, counting down.
CCCACTTTTCTTGCGGGGTTTTTCATCCAAACATTCCCAAAAGTGAGATTTTCATTGAAAATTAAATGCCCTATAACTTTGTAGAATACCAAAGCTGTAAAACTCGTTATCGTCCGTCCGTTATCGTTCTGAGAAGTTATTTAAGGATTTAAAAAAGTCATTGTAGCTTCAGGCTCGAACATCAATGAGTTAATCTTAACCCATTTCTAATAACCATTTTCCACCTGCTCCACAGGGGATCATTTTTTTCTGGGCACCCTAATGGAGACTTGTATGGAAAAAAATAATGATGCTAAATGAGTTCTTTTGACATAAGGAATACAAGGACGAAATCGAAAACGGAGAGATCTACTCAAATATTACATTTTGTTGAAAAAATCATTTTACAATCATTTGGAAACAATTAAGAACACGTTTTATAAAGTTTATTCTGCCATTTTCTCAAATGGAACACTTACTTCTCATGTACAAATTCGTTGATATTTTGTAAAATTACGACAGTAGAATGACTGTTATTATTTCGTAAGCATTTTATGATTTTGCAAAAATCAACTGATTTTTTTAATAAAATAATCTCAAAAAAGCTCTATCTGTAATGAAAAATAAAAAGATTTTACAAAAACAAAATCTTTCTGCAGGCAAATCTCACTTTTAGTGCGATATCTCAGCTCAGAATTCGTGGAACGTTTTTATGCTATTTAGCAGTGGTTGTCGGTTTGCGTATGCTTATGCTTACTTTGGTGTGTTGTTTGGCTGCTTGCTGCCGTCGTGTGTGCTCTCCTCCGAGAGCGAGTCGTCTGTCAAAGTTGTAAGTAGGGAAATTTTCATAACAAATTCCATTAAACCTTGGTTTGTGTTAGTTAAGGCAGAGGGATAGGGTGGAGGGGAAAAGTGGATCCTTTTCCACCCAACTCCCCAAGAGGCAAGAGAGACAATGTTGTTTCTATGTACAACGATACGCGGCTGTGTGAGTGCTCCGCTCGTTGCTATGGTAATTCACGCAGACAGTGCTAGACGCAAGGATATGTACCTGAAGGTGGGCTTGTGTTGGTGCGGTCCTGTGAGCGGAAAGGAGAAGCCAAGCAGCAGGGCCAATGAGAGGCAATGTTGTAATTGTGGTACTGAGAGTGAGTGGGCACCATGCCGTTTGCAAAGGGGTGACAAGGACGACTCCTGGTTCCGGCGTGAACAACCCCAACCCTCCGGAGGACTTTTACCTAAAAATGAAAACATTGGTCGAACCGTCAGCAAACACACACACAGGAATGAGGAACAAAACAAATTTAATTCTCTTCTTCATCCGGCCGTGTCGTAAAATGTTGTGTAATAGAATATTGGCTTTTGGCATGGTAGTTGGCAGTGAGGAGATCCGGGTGGGGACCGGTTTAAGGACAGGTTGAGTGGGGCACACTGGATGGAAATCAGTAGTGTTAAACTTGGCAGGTTGCAAACTCAGAGGGGATATAATAACGAAGTTTTCTTGGAGCATCCACTTGACAGCATCCACCCTGCGGATGAGGGGTGAGAGGACGAAACTTTAGAAGGAGAAAGTGCGGTAGGTACAGGGACTAGCAGGGTGATTCTATTTTTTTTATTTGATTTCTTAAATTGAATGAAAAAGGGCTCTGAAACAGTTATTTTTTTGTTAAATTTCATGTCATTTCAAAATATAAAAACAAGAAAAGAATAATAACTATTGCTTTTAAAATATCTTAGAATTTAAGTAAATGAGCTATTAGACTATGGCAAACAAACAAACAAACTCGCATTTTTGTGTTTGACAGTTTGCCAAACTTGCAAACTTGTTCGCGGCAAACACGCAAACAAAGCCAAATGTATGCAGACTGACGTTTCTGCAAACAAATGCAGGTAAACAAACAGAGCAGGCAAACTGCCAAACTGTCAAAAAGTTTGTTTGTTTGCGAGTTTGTTTGTTTGCTTGTCGCAGTGTAATACTTCCTTAAATATTTGTTGTCTCATATCTTTTTCTGTTTTTTTTTGGTGAACAATTTCAAATATTTCAAAAGATGATTTTTGTTTTGCTGAAACTGGAAAATGATATCGAAGCTTTGCTTTTGAAATGGTTTGAAATTGTATTATTCCGTACAAGATTCCGTACTTTTTCAACAGTATATTTAAAATATCTAAAAAATGTCAGAAATTTAAAATCTATTCAGTTTTTTCAATACATTTTTATTTATTAAACTAGTTTAGTGTTTTGTTTAGTTTAGTGTGGTGAACTTTTTATTTTCTTTTATTTTGAGACATTTTTGCTGACAGTCTTTAAAATGACAAGTGATTTTTGAACCACCCCAACAATGTTCCAATCGGATGCTGGCAAAATAGACACTCTGTTTTCTGCTGCTGCCATTTTGCTTCTATGGCTTTAGGGGGATTTTCATGGACGGAAAAGGGCTCGCCAAGTAGGTGGGGGCGAACAAGGGGAAAGCGACACAGTCAGGATACGATGACAACACACATACACACAATCAGAAATGCTCGTGATGTGCTCCCGGTGCTGTGAAGTGACGAACAAACTGTGTTTTTAATATGATAATATTTAAATAGTATGGTGGAAAATCAGCCAGAAGTGGATGAAAAAAAGGCGGAACAAAAAAAGTTTACTGTTGGATAAAAAGGTTGGTGGAGATTGGGGGGTGGTTAAAGAGTGCTGTGTCATCTGTGTGTGTCTGAATGTCGTGTTTTTTTTTTTGCTGGAGCTGGACTGGGCAACATAAGGCAATTTGTTGGACAATTTTATGGTTTCACAATTTTAGTAAGATGATGGCCGTCGGTATTTTGATGTGGATAGGTTGGTTTAGAAATACCGTTGCCATGCATAACATCCAATTTGTTTTTGGATTGGATTTGATGAGAGGAGAAGGAGAAAATTTGTTAGTAAAAATTAAACTGTCGAAAAACATTTTATTTGTTACAATTTAATTAGGAAAAAGGAAAATTTAGTTTATTTTTTGGCTTTCCACCCCCGTCAGAACTTCTAAAAAAAATCAGGGGAAAATCTTTCATTCTTGTTAAATATTTAAATCTTTATTGAAAAAAAAACTTGTACAAACGATTGCAACCTTTTTAGAATACATTATATAACAATTGTTTCTGCACCTTAAATCAATAAAGCACTTTAAAGCGTTTTTTTTAAATTGAATTTTGAGACCACAGATAGGAACAGAAGAGAAACTAAATCATAAATTCATTGACATTTTACATTTTTTGACAGCGAAACTGTAATAAATATTGCATCATTATCTGATACTTTACGGTTAAAAATGTTGAAAAAAGGCTTGAAATTTGATTTGACCTCCAGCTATAGAAGAGTAATTCTCCAAAAATTTTAATTTTGTTTTTTTTAATGCGGAATTAACTTTGTCCATCAATGTCCATGCACTGAAAGCCCGACCATGGTAATTTTAAGAACATTTGCTAAAAATGCTGCTTATTAAATTAACTGTGGCTTTTTGGTAAAAGTAAACGCAAATATGGTAAAATGTACCACACTTCCACAAAATTGCATGGTAGCAATTACGAAATCATTATCATTATCTCGGTATTGGAGGGTTAAAATTACCATACCGCTTTCGACATAGTAAAACTGACTGCGTTAATGAGTCAATCCAAGCACGGATTGTTTTTAGCAAAAATACGTCGGTGCGTGTTCTCAATTTAACCCTACAATATGGTAGCAACTACCATGGTTGGGTTTTCAGTGTGCTTTCCCTAGGGACCATCCATAAACCACGTGGACTTTTTTTTAATCTATAACCCCCCTCCCCCTATCGCGGAAAATTGTCCATACAAAATAAATCTTATTGGAAGGAGCGTGGACAACCGACGCTTACCCCTTCCTCTAAGTGTCCACGTGGTTTATGGATGACCTCCTATGTCTAAGAAGCCATTTTTATAGCTTTTTATCACTAAAAATAGTTCTGTTTTTTATTTAATTTTTGGATTTTTTTGTTGTTTTAAGGTTTAAAAAAGGCATATTTTGCGTTGGAGTTTAAAATGGCGCAAAATTTGATTTAAAATGAATTTAAAATAATCAAAAATATTGACAAGGGACCATCCATAAACCACGTGGACACCTTAGGGAGCGTTCTTTTATTACGTAACGCAGATGGGAGGAGAAAATTTTGTTACGAGGGGGGAGGGGGTAAATAAATCCGATTTATTGCGTTACGTAATAAAAGAACGTTCCCTTAGGAGGGGTTTGGCGATTGACCACGTTCCATACAAAATATATGTTATTTGTATGGAAATTGTCCACGTGGTTTGTGGGTGGTAGGGGAAATAAACCCATTTTAAGCCTAATAAGCGGTCTTGTTTGAATGATGCTGGATAATCTGGAGTGTTCCTTGAAATTCAGTAACCCAAGTACACCAACGAGTAGAGCAACTTTTTGTGAACATTTCTGTTTATTTTCACTTTTATTAAAAGTTATGCTATTCCTTTTACAAGCATTTTAAAAAAATACTTCAAAAACGCATTCTAATCAGTCGTGTGCATTGGGCCACGCCCATTTTTCTATTTTCAGCTTAGTTCTTTTTTTCTTCCAACGCTCGTTTGGGTCAGCTTCGTGCTGCCAAAATTGATGAAATTTTGAGCAAACACTCACGAAAAGTTGCATTTATAGAGAAAGCTTCCTGGCATCACTGGCTCACTCCAACCAGGCGCTGCTGGTGGTGTTGGTGGCCACCCTTTGTTCTTTATTTGCCTTCGCTTCTCGCTCGGTTTTCTTCAGCCTTCGATTGGAATGGATGGTCAAAATTGAAACGTCAAAAGACTTAGTGCGTTTGTTTTTTTTTTATGGCGCTTGCTAATTATTTACATGTTTCGGGATTATTTTTCAAGTGAGTGACTAAGTAACGGTCAAAAGAACATGTTGCCGGTAGTTGGAAGCAATTTTATATCTTAAGCGCTTTGAAATCGTTAGCGCAAGTGAAAAGATATTGATGGCGACTTTCGTTAAGCAGTTAACCTCTGATCTTGCGTGTGGATGTGTGTGCCACCAAAATTATGAGAAATAGTCTCGCAAAATAGAAATTATGATCAAAAGTGCATTAAATTTGATCTTTTTGGCCATTAAGTGGCATACATTTGCGTGCTTACTCGAGGCGTTGCTGTTGCTGGTAAGTTTACAGCCTAAATAGTATTTTTGGAGCTTCTAAATGAAACAAAAAAAAATACGAAAATTCAAAAATACATATTTTGAGGATTCAACTTTTAGTGTTAAAAAGTAAACTAAAAATTTGGATTTTTTTTCTTTAGCTTTTTTTCGGAAAAGTCGCAATTGAAACCTACTACTTTGACGAAGACACCAAATCGATCAAAGAATCACTTCTCAAGATACAGATTTTCAAATATTCACATGCCTTCAACATTGTATGGATTTTGTATGTAAAAAACAATGAAAACTCAAAGTAGAATTTGATTTATAAAAACTAAATTCTTAATAATCTTAATTCAAACTTGATTACTGATTCAAGCAAACTGAATGGTTAGGGAAAGGCTAGAGAATAATATTTAAAAAATCTGCTTCATTGCAGGGCCGTTGCAAATATTTTGCAAGTTTATGTCGTTTATAACATTTGAAATCTTGAGAATTTTAGAAACAAAATCAGAAATTAAAAAATTTTGATTTTATGTTGATTAAGCTTTTAATAATTATTATTTGAAACTTTTATTGCAATGAGGACAAAAACAAAATCTTATGTCTCGCACCACTTCAACAACAACAAAATTCGACACAATATTTGCGCTGACTCGCCACATTGAGTTTCATTATGGCGCTCTGTGTGTTTGCCATTTTCGGTTGGGTGGCAATAAAATGATCCTTTTGTCACTACCACCACCACCTCCCCCAACACAATATAATCTTGGCAGAGCACAAAATAGATTGTTTTTCCTTCTCGGCTTCCAGTCACCCTACCCTCCCCGGGGACACGGGGTACATAGTGCCACCCCGCACCCCCTTTTTTCTCAGTAAATTTCATTTTCTTTTTCTCGGTGAACTTTCGTTGGTACGCGTTTTATTTATTCTAGAGTTTGATTAAATTCGGTTGGCAAATTTTATTGCTCGGGCGAAAATTTGATAAAATGGTCGGTTGTTGAAGCTGGGAAATTTAATGAAAATTTGAAATCTATTTTCATTAGGGATGTCACCAAGTTGAAATTCGAAAGGGGAACCCATCGTTCGGATAAACTGTTGTTGTTGTTGTTTGTAAATGCCGCTTTTAAAAGCGTTGCCCTGATTAAATCAATTATTTATATAATTTAGCGAATCGTTCCATCAGCTGGACAGTGTGGGCCATTAATATGCATAACACCTCGTTTATTTTTGGGTTGGTGAAAGTTACGCTCCTCTCACAAAATATCACCACGATAAAGTTCAGCAGACTGAAACCGATTAAAATGCGTGTTCCACAAATTCGCAAGCTGAAAAAAAGGCAGATAAATCAAACTGGAAGCAGGTTTGGGTTATTTGTTTTACAAATAAATATTTAATTTCTGTCGCGATACAAAAAGGTGGTATAAAATTAAATGTTACATATTAACAGAAGCTGCTGCCGGCGGTGTTGGCCACGAGGGCGCCAACGGTCACACTCACTATCATCATTACTAAACTATTTACAGCGTTTTTATCACAGCTACTGGAACGACCGTTGCGGCCTCCCGTCAAACTCAGCGGCAGCTTGTAGTTGTAGTTTTCGTTGTACTTCCGCTTGACCGCGTCCAGATCCTCCGGCAGGGGAATGCACTGCGACTCGAGGAAGTTCACCTCGTCGGCGCTGGATTTGGCCAGCACGCACAGCTCCAGCTGGGCCGTCTCGTCCGCCACAATATCCACCCCCTTGATGGCGGTCGCCCGGCTGGCGTACGACACGACCCGCTCGAAGATGATGTTGTTCCGCTGGTCCCGGATGTACACGTAAAAGTCGGCCACGTCCTTGGTGGAACTAACGAACCAGTGCGCGTTCAGCTGACCGCGGAAGCTAAAAGCACAAACCCAAAAGTTAAATCAACTAAAAAATCATTCAACAAATTGTAACTCACTAGGTGACCTCGCGGAAGCGAATGTCCGGAAGTAGTTGGAAGATTTCCTGCTGCGGTGCCGGCACGCACGTCAGCAGCTCGTCCGACACGTTGTAAAGGGGCATGCCGGAGCTGACGGCCGGTTCCGCGCAGCGGATGTTCTCGTACTGCTCCGGAAGGGCGGACTGCGTGCGCAGGTAGTTGTACAGCGGGCGGGTGTAGCAGTCGCAGTTTAGGGGGTTGCCTTGCAATTAATTAAATAAATAATCGTAGGTTATTCTGTTAAATATTGTCGTATTTCATTAAAAGAAATGCCGGAATAAGGCAAAAAATTCCTATAGAATTTTAAAACTTTAAAAAGATAATGATTTTTGAGTAGAGCTATTTCCTAAAATTTCGAACAATTATTATTTTTACGTTATTGATTTGCCTGAAATTTTGTGAGCACTTTTTGTCCTTTTGCACACGAGGATCTCTTATTACGACACGATGTTTCAAGCATCTGTATGCGTGATCAAAATCGAGTTTATTTGTCTGAGGTTTAATCAATGATGGTAATAGGAGGTTCGGTCGAAAATTAGGTTCGTTTGATCATAATTAACTTTTTAATAACATGTTTTTTGATCCTGCAATTAAATGCTATTAAATGTATATACCGTAAAACGGGGTGACTTTGATAGCCGGGGTGACTTTGATAGGTTTGCGATTTTTCCGCAAAATGAAGAGTACAATTAAAATACGTAAGGAATGGTTTAGAATCATACTGACCGTGGTAGAGAAGTGTTCAAAATACCACGAGAAGAAACTTTCATAAAATTTTGAAAAGTTTAAAAAGTTAGTTAACTATAGTTAAGAAAATGTTGATAAAAGTCATTATTTTAAACTTCTCAAAGTGTCATGATTTTCTCAATGAACATGATTTTGAATCGGAAAACGGAATGCATATTCGGATTCTTTGGACAATTTTCCACTAGGAGAAGGTTAAATAAGTTTGTAAATAATAAATAATATGTGTTTTTAAAACACAATAAAAAAATAAATCCAAATTTATAGTCAATCTTGTGTTATGTGTTGAACAAATTTCATGTAAAATGTGAAAACTTGTGATTCGTGCTTCGAATTCAGTGTAAAATGCAATATAAATCGATAATTTTATAAACAAAACTAGTTTTAACAAATTTCAGGTAAAGATTTAACTTTTTAACAATTTTACCTAAAATTTATATGTTTTTTGTTAAAAAGCTTAAAAACTTAGTTAACTAAATATAAACATTGATTTTTTTCTTAAAAATTATATCAGCAACTTTAGTGATGGTACATTTAACGTACAAATAAAGTTTGAACATCTTAAATATGATTTTAACAAGAAAAACTATGACTATCAAAGTCACCCCGGAATTTAAACTAGGAATTTATAACGTAACTATTTTTCTAAACACTATTGCAAAAACTTTTTTCCCAAAATAGTGCATGGACTTTGTGTGGCCTACCCCAGTACATGTTTTAAAAATAATAATCTTGAGAAAAACCTTACCTGTTGGAAAATATTACAAAAACAAATTGAAATCCTATCAAAGTCACCCCGGTTTACGGTACAATTTTATTAACTAAAAAATGTTCATTCAACCAGAATTTTTAAAAGTTTGCGTTGAATCTGAAATGCATTTCATTTGTACTATCACATCTCATCGCAATTTGTGAGACTTTATCTACTCGTGAGCTCGAAATTACCATCGGGAGGTTCAATTCTGGTTGTAGGTTTTAATTAGAAGAATTCAAAAAATATCTACGTAAAAAACCAGAATATTTTTTTACTGGTACAACCCGATTATGAATTTTGAAATTTGTTCAAATCTTCCCTTACATTTGAAAAGGTTGAAAAAATATTATTCAGGATCTTTTGAAATGATTTATAGTTTTTGAAAATATTAGGGGAAATATATGCATTTTAAGTCTAATAAGCGGTCTTGTTTGAATGATGCGGGATATTCTGGAGTGTTTCTTGATATTTACTAAAACCAAGAACATTTCTATTTATTTTCCCTGTTACTAAAAGTTATTCTATTCCTTTTACAAGCATTTTAACAAAATATTTACTAAATATATTCTAATCAGACGAGAATGCATTAAGCCACGCCCATTTTTTCTATTTTCAGCTTACTTTTTTTTTCTTCCAGCGCTCTTTTGGGTGTGCTTCGTGCTGCCAATTGTGATGACATTTTAAGCGAAAAGTAGCATTTATAGAGAAAGTTTTCTGGCATCACTGGCTCACTCCAACAGGCGCTGCCGGTAGTGTTGGTGGCACCCTTTGTTCTTTATATGCCTTCGCTTATCGCTCGGTTTTCTTACGCCAAAACTTTGATTTTTTGAAAACTAATGATTTTAAAACAGTTTTTTCATTCACCCAACCGGCGATCGCATGATTGTGATGCATGGCGGCATGAAAGTATATCAGAATCTGCATGAAAACTGTCCTCATGCATTTTTTGCGATATAGGGGTATGACATTTTTGCCCGTTATCGACAATTATCGACGGCTTTATAGTTGTATTTCACAAAAAAAAATCTTAACAGAACGAGGATTGAACCACCAACTTCTTGGTTATTGATCCGACACGGTACCACTGCGCCATGTACGCTTGATGAAATGGAGCCTAACATTTCAAAAGGGCACAAAACTTTTGTAAACAATAGTGTATCCCTTTCACTCAAATGACAGTTTGCATAAGGTGTGAGAGGGATACACTCTTGTTTACAAAAGTTTTGTGCCCTTTTGAAATGGAAAGCACGAAATGTGAGTGAAAGAGCACCAACATATTCAAAACTGATCAAAAAATGTTATAAAATGTGCATTTTTTCTGCAGCAAAACCACTGTTGCAGTTTTTGAGCTATATTTTTCCTTTGGGTGTTGGAATGTTTGAAACCATGGCAAGTTATTTTCATTATTCTTTTTTTACTACTAAATAGCCGATGAGATTTTTGATACAAATTCAATCTACTTGCTCTATGAAACTTTATCGATTTAATCAGAATGTAGAAAAGAGCTCGCAGAATATTTTCTCAAAATAAAATATCAGCATTTCGATGCCTCTGTGCTCTCTAATACTAACTAGATAGGAAAGTCGGCATGCTATTTACAAGAGAGCAAAAAGGCATCGACAAGTTTTATTTTTAGCAGAAATATGATTTCAAGCAAATTTTCTCGTTTTAAGTTTTTTCTATTCAAATAATTTATAAAAATCAAATAAAAGTATCAAAGTATCATTAAAAAAAACCTTGCTTTAAAATAGCATTTTCTTCAAATTTTGAAAAAGAGCTCATTTTAATGAACTAGCGAAAGTGAGCGGCTCCTAAATAAGAACAGTTTTGCCCAGCTCTATAAAAATATTGGTTATTTTGAGCAACATTTTTTTGTGAAAAAGTAAAATAAAAAAAATCATAGTAAATTTTAGAACTGAAGTCTTTTTATCGTTACCTATATTTTTCCAATTAAAACCGTTCTCAAAATATCAAGTTATTAATATTTTGATAGATTTTTTTTACATTAATGGAGCTGGAGTTAAATTTTTTGTCAACATATATTTTTTTAGAAATAAAAATAATGTTCATTTTTTAAAGAGTTTTTTTTTTTTGCAGTTCTGATATTAACCTGCAAGTTTTGCAAAAAAACTAAATTGATAAGTTTTGTTTTGAATTTTCGAATAACTTTATAGCACTTTTGCATGAACTGATAAACAAATAGAGACTTTAATAGACGAATTTTGCAGAGATGCAAAAAGGCTTTTTTAGACAGAAAGAATGCATGGACAAAAAATCATTGAAATGAAAAATACAAACAAGTGTTTACTGCCCATGATCGCATAAATGTCCCATATGCAAAAACAGCAAGCTGAGAAAAACGCAGGGCAAGTTTGTCCCACACATAAGGCTACGTGTTAAGTTTTCACGAAAAAACTGGATTTCCTCCCGATTTCTAGAACAAAGTACTGGATGTTATAGGCTCATTAGAAAGAGCACACGATTTTGAACCAAACTGCATCATTAACTCAAAAGTGATGAAAATGCATATGGGACATTTATGCGATCATGGGCAGTTTAATGTTGACCAAATTTTCTAACATAAATTTCGGAAGGGGTTTGGCCAAATATTTGTTGAATTAGTGAAAATCGGCAAATTGATGGTGATAAGACCGAACCCTATAAACCTGCAAAACATATGAGAATTTTCCCTTTTTGTCTCTTTCAATTACTCTCGATGTTGTTGTTGTTGTTGATTTCATTAGGGGAACTTTAACCCTATGGGTCATTTGCTTCCGACCACTCTCGATTGTTCTTTATAAAATATATTGTTTTAATTCATTACTTTATTCAGTAACTCAGACAAAATAGTCTTTTCAACTTACCCTCAAACAGCACACTCAAATTCGAAGCGCGCATTTTCGTCACAAGTCCAGTGTCGAACTTGCCAATCTCGTTCCCCCGCAAATCCAGCAGCGTAAAGTTGCCCAACTTTACCAAACTCTCGTACGAAGCGTTCCATATCCGATTGTTGTGCAGAATCAACTCGGAGAAATTCTCCTGCATGTTAAACACATCACTCTCCAGCTTAACCAGCTCGTTGTGCGACATGTCCAACCGCATCAGCGAGGTCAGATTCCCCAGCACACCCTTCCGGATGTCCTTGATGTTGTTGTGGGACAAATCCAGATCGGTCACCGTTTTCGTGCCGAACTTGAGGTCGTGTGTCACGATCGCCATGCTGTTGTGGCTGAGGTTGATCTTCCGGAGCCGGTACGGGATCCACTGATTCGAGGGGAACGTTTTCTTGGTGATGAAGCTGAACCGGTTGTAGCTGAGGTCGATTTCGTCCAAGCTGAGACAGTCGTCGAGCAGACCGTTGGTTTTGTTGTCCAAGCTGCTCAGGAGATTGCGGGACACGTCCAGCTGGCGAAGTGAGACCAGCCCGAGGAAGGCGTCGTTCGGGATGGATCGGAGCAGGTTGTTGGACATGTTGAGCGTGAGTAGCTGGAGCAGGCCATCGAAGGCTCGGGAGCTGATGTTGGTAAGGCCATTGTTCATGATTTGGAGTTCGAACAGAATGGGAAGGTTCCCGAGGGCTGCCTTAGGGAGGTGCGTTATGTTGTTGTTTTTCAGTTGGAGATATTGTATGGTGCCAAGATCGGATATACCGTCACGTGGTATTTCTGAGATTTCGTTATTTTCCAAATTTAAACGCTGCATCGTTAGTAAACCGGCAAAACTACCTCGCTGCAGATTGTTTCGAATCTTGTTGAAGCTCAGATCCAATGTCAACAGTGAGTTCATCGTTGGCCAAGTCTTTTCCGGGATTTCACTGATTTCATTATGTGCAAGATTTAAATGATTCAGCGATATTGGAATCTGGAAGATTTTCTCCAATTTGTTGTGGGTCATTGTGAGGAACCTCAAACCGGTAGTTTTAGCCAGTGCTCCGCGAGTGATATCCTTCAACCCGTTATGACTGAGATCCATCTCGAGCAGTGTGTGAAGCGTTCCAAAGGTAGACGGACCAATCTTTTCCAGCGAATTGTAGCTCAAGTTTAAACTTCTGAGTGAGAATAAATTCTGAAACGCGGCATTGTAGATGAAGGAAATGTTGTTGTGCGACACGTCGATCGTGTGCAGTTCGTAGAGCTTCGGGAAGGTATTCTTCGGAATCTCCATGATGTTGTTGTAGGACGCATTCAGCACGCGGAGTCCGGTCATGTTGGACAGAGGAATCTGGGACATGTTTGTGAGCAGATTGTGCGAAAGGATCCACTCCCCGGCGTACGTCGTTTCATCGAAGGCCATTCTGGGGATGCTCTTGATAAGATTGTGCGATAGATCGAGAACGGTCATGTTGGCACAGTTGATGAATGACTTGGGTTCGATGGTTTCCAGCCTGTTGTAGGAGATGTTTATGTGCGTGAGGTAGAGATCTTTGAAGGCATCTTTTTGGATTTCTGTGATTTCGTTTTCCGCCAGGTTGACAATCTGAAATGGAAATAATTTGAAACAAGATTAAAATTAAATTCATTATTATAAAATTTGAAAATAAAATTGTTTTTGTATCATCTTAAAAATTCAAAAAAAAATTACACAGTCCAGACACGATTATCGGAAGTTTAGTAATCCGTAGGTCTTCTAAGGAATTTTAGTTGAAAAAATAAAGGAAAAATCGGGGTACTTTATTTTAAATCATTGAACTTGAGATCCCAAATCACTGTGGAGCAATCTGGGGCCATATTCGCGTTTAAAGATTCAAGTTTATGAAAACCAGAGAATGGAGAAAAATTAAGATTTGATTATCCGAAGTTGTTTTTAAAGTTGAAAAAAACTAAATTAATACTAACATGTAAAATGCTAGACGTTATCGAACTTACAGCGTTTGGAAAGATTGACTGCGATAGGATTTTACATGATGAGATAAGAATGAATATTTAGCAACTTTTCGTTGAATTCCGGGAATGGATAAATTTTATATATTTAAGTTGACTCAAACTTGAAGAGACCTCCTCTGTGTGTGCAATTCTGTGTCATTAGTTTACATACAAAAAGTTTCATAGCATTTTGACAGCTGCCCATTGAAAAATGGTTATTAACGCATATTTGATAATAATATTTGAAAATTTGTTTATCTTTTGAAGGAATTTTTTGATCGATTTGGTGTCTTCGGCAAAGTTGAGGTTTTAATGAAAACTATATTTTTTAAACCACTCGAAAAAATATACGATTTTCTAAATTTACTATTTTTCATAAAAAAAACGTGTTTTTCTAAATTTGAGTTTTATTTTTTTTTGTATTTTTGTTTAAAGGATAAAAATTCTTTTAAAGCCATAAACAAATCCAGCGAAAGCTCAACGCTGCTTTTTGATGGTGAGAGATTTGACAGCTCCCATACTAAATGTCTCGATTTTCATACTTTTTGTTTGTTTTCTTTTAAAATAAAATACTTAACATATGAAAACTATATATTTTTGGCGCACAAAATTCCTGCTGAATCGAATGGTGTACTTATCTCGATTGCAAATTTTTCGAAAAGTTTTTATTTTAATAACATTCCAGACACATTTTGTACATCTAATCAATCAATACTTTTATCATAAATAATCATTTTATTGCTTGAAAATTGAGTTTTCCTGAGCTCCCATATTCAAATATATGGAAGCTGTCATTTCTAACACCATTGGCCACCTGGCGGCCATTTCAAACTGGATTCGTCTATAGAGAATTGCGAACAAAGATTTGGACGCCGATTATCGATTTTATTTAACAGAATTTTTTTTTTTTTTGGGAAAAATGTTTTTAATGTAAAATCAGAGATTTTGGCCGATTTTAGCGTGACATATTTTAAGAATGATGCCTACATAAATTTTGGTAAAGTGCGCCGTTTTCAAATTATAGCAACTTTAAGTTTGATTTAATTAATTTAAAAAATACTTTTTAATAGTGTTTAAAAGTGTCAATTTCCGGAAAAAAATCGAGTGCAGTCCAGACTCGATATTCCGAAAGCCTGGGAAAAAATACTTCGTATAACCAAATCTTCGGATAATCGAATCACGAAAAATATTGTCTTGTCGTTGTCTTATTGTTTATTGTAGATTAACCACTAACACTAAAATGATTTAAAAATGTTAAATCCAGTTGGTGGTGCTGAAATATTGAAAAAGTCGCGTTTTGTAATTTAATAGGTAATCAACTACAGTCCAGACTCAATTATCCGAAGCCTCTATTATCCGAAGTTTCGATTATCCAAAGTTCGATTATCCGAAGGTTTGTATGGGACTACGAATAATCAAATCATGGGCAAAAAAATGTTTTTTTCACATTTTTTTTTTACTTTTAACATCAAACTTGAGTTTTGCGATCCCATTTTAGTCAATTTTGAATAGGACTACCTATAAAATCACAAAATTTATTTTTTCGATATTTCATCACCGTCATATTGGCCGCCATCTTGGATTTATTAATTCTAAATCACTTCAGAGTAGTTTATGGGCAAGTTTGAAAAAAAATCTCTTCGAGCGAATAATGATTGCCTAAAGAAAGGCCCTCTGAGTATGCTTTGATCTCGTTTTTCCTGACTGCCACTTGATCGCTGGGTGTGCCAGAGACGAATAAAAATTAGAATGATTGGGTTTAGTCATCAACTTGCTGCGATCAAGATCCAATCTTGCCCCTTTACTGCCAGCAGTCATGGGTTGTTACAATCATCGACAGCACTCTTGACGAATGACAGCTAGTCGTGGCAATTTGAGAATAAAGATTATTCTCAGCAGTCTTATTCGTGGGGTGTAACAGGCAGCGATTAATCGCAAAATTAATCATAGTCGCCAGATTTTCAACACTGTTTATGGGTCATACTTAAGCTCAACAATCAAAGTACGCCAACGAAAAAAATGTGAATCGATTATCCGAAGTGAAATATTGCCTTAGGATAATCGACTCTGGACTGTATTCAAATTTGACTAAAATGGTGTCACTGAACTTGAAAATGAAAAATACGAAACAAAAATTTTGTTCGTGATTCGATTATCCGCAGTCCCATAAAAACCTTCAGATAATCGAACTTCGGATAATCGAAAAATGTGCTACTCGAAGCTTCGGATAATCGAGTCTGGACCACAGTTTAAAAAAATTCCTATAAATTAGAGATACAGCGAATAAAAGAAAAAGAAACATGGAAAATTTTCTAAGTTTTGTCCAAACAGCTCCAATTTTCTAATGCAATATCTCAGCAACTTATGGGCCAATTTTTTATGTTAAAAATTAAACTTTGAATATTTTTAAAATTACAATTAAATATGGGTCATTCCACCTGAAGCGGAACACCATTTGAAAATTACCATCTCCGATTCTGCTCAAATTTGGCAGAGCTGTTAAGATTATCAAAACATGCAAAAATCCCGAATTTCATCCAAATCGGACCACCCCCTCCATTTTTGTACCCTCTCAAAAAATCGACTTTTTGGCGATTTTTGAGCGAAACCCCTAACTTCAAACGACGATAACTCAGGAACCACAAATCTTAGAGGGTCGGTCATAGACTCAATTTTGGAGGAAATTGGACGTAGAATCCATTTCCGCGATCAAAATTTAGATTAAAATATGTTTTCTACCTGTATTGCGCAATTGAAAACTTTAAATGGCCGTATCTCAAAACAGCCCTATTTATTTTTTAAATTTGACCTCACCATCGTATTCCCCGTCCAATTTTACATAAGAATCACTTATCGACAGAAAGGAATATTTTTCGTTCCAGAGATATCGAATTTTAAAGTTTTAAGTATTTGAAATTACCTATAATATCTACACTCGCCGCATCTGCTAGAAGCACTCAGTCGTGCTGATCAATAATAACTACCTGGTGTTCTGTAAGATGAATTATTTTTTCAATTTTATACGATTTTGAGATAATCAATACCTTGAACAATCTATTTTTTGTTTAAGGAATATTTATTGGGTAATTTTTAATACACTATTTTTCCTGATTGAACCATAATAAGTAAAATTCCTGATTGAACCATAATAAGTAAAATTTGAACTTTTTATATTTATTTGCAAATTCTACAGAGTTTTTACAATACAATTTTCGAAAATTTATCATTATTCTATTATTTTCATATTTTTTCTAATTCCTCATTTCTTCCCACTTTCTCAAATTATTTCTTTTATTTCTTCTTTTATTTGAAACGAGAACAAATGTAGAGCTGGCTGTAGTAGATGAAATAATTCTCATGGGTTCTAGAGCTTTTGCCATGTGCGGTAGCGAAATAGTGCCATTCAGCAAAAACCCCAAATTCTGCCTTAGGGTTTGAAAGATTGATCATATTAAACCGATTTTTATAATGTGTTTCATCAGAATAATTGATGATTTTTTTTCAATTCTGGTACATTTAATTTCAAAAGCAATACCATATACTTCTGATACATGTGGATAGCAGCTGTATCGTCTTCCAAGATTTCGAAATGATTGACAAACAAAAAAAAAAGATTATTGTTCGGACGGTGTCGAAATGAACACAACTGAATAATAACACAACTAGATAATAAATCAGATTAATCGTTGTGATTTTCTTACCTTTTTCCAGTTTTATACTTTCCAGAAATCCTCCTCCTTAATCATGCTTCACGAGAGTTTTATTCATATTAATTCATAATTTTTAACACGATAATGTATCGTACACTTTTTCTTAAGTTACAAGATCAATTACAATTTCCTGCTAGCTCTGCGGGAATTCCATTCTGCCCTGTATTGCGTGTCGTTCTTGCTTTGTACTGTGGGCTAGCACACAAATTCGCCGTATACAGCAGTTTCCTACAGTGGTGTACATTACATTTTTGCCTTATTTGCTAATGATTATTTGGGATGAAATCTTAATTCAATAAATAACCAGGTAGCAGTTATTGAACAGCGCTTCTGAGTGCTTCTAGCATATGCGGCGAATGAAGCTAATGTAGGTAATCTCAAAAACTAAAAACTTTAAAATTCGATATCTCTGGAACGAAAAATATTCCTTTCTGTCGATAAGTGATTCTTATGTAAAATCGGACGGGGAATACGATGGTGAGGTCAAATTTAAAAAATAAATAGGGCTGTTTTGAGATACGGCCATTTAAAGTTTTCAATTGCGCAATACAGGTAGAAAACATATTTTAATCTAAATTTTGATCGCGGAAACGGATTCTACGTCCAATTTCCTTCAAAATTGAGTCTAAGACCGACCCTCTAAGATTTGTGGTTCCTGAGTTATCGTCGTTTGGAGATAGGGGTTTCGCTCAAAAATCGCCAAAAAGTCGATTTTTTGGGAGGGTACAAAAATGGAGGGGATGGTCCGATTTGGATGAAATTCGGAATTTTTGCATGTTTTGACAGTCTCAACAGCTCTGGCAAATTTGAGCAGAATCGGAGATGGTAATTTTCAAATTTGCATTTTTTCTTGCACACTTCAGGTGGAATGACCCATATGAAAATATGTAAGCAAAGAAATAATAAGTTAGTTAGTGGATCACTCACCTCAACATAGTTCAGCTGGAAGAACATCTGATAATCGACCTTCTTGATCCGGTTCCTCGCCAGATCGATCGTTCCAATCCTCGTCACCGAACTGAACGTTCCCCGTCCCACATCACTGATCATGTTATCGTTCAGGTACAGCCGCCTTAAAAACCTCATCCCCCGGAACGTATTTCCGTCGATCTTTTTAATATTGTTGTTAGCCATGTTGAGCACTCGGAGCACTGCGTTACGGGCAAACGTACCCCTGGTAATTTCCGCTAGCGCGTTATGAGACACATTGATCCAGGTCATTTTGGTTAGGTCGGACACGTGGGACGCGTCCAGTTTGGTTAGGTTGTTGTACGCGAGATCGAGGATTTCCGTTTCGCGGAGTCCCTTGAACTGACCCTTCTTCAGGGTGACCAACTGGTTGCCGGATAGGTCCAGCGTTCGAATCTTTTTAAAGGCCTGTAATGAAACATGAAATGTTAACGCTTTTCTTTCAACATTAATTTTCGTCAAAGTCCTACCATGAAAATGTCCTGCCCCATATCGGACAGCAGCCCGTTCACCAGGTGGAACTTCTCCAGCGTCCCGTCGAAGGTCATCCCGCCAAACACCCCCTTGGGCAGGTTCTCGATCCGGTGCCCGTCGATGTTGAGCACCCGCAGCATGCCCAGAATTTTGAGCGCATCGCGCGGGAACGCCGCGAGTTCGCTGCGCACCAGATGCAGCTCCTGCAGCGTGTCGTTGATTCCGTAAAACACGTGATCGCTCACGCTGGCAATCGGAGTGTCGAACACCAGCAGCCGCTTCACGCTCAGCTTGTGAAGTAGAGTGCCGAAGAGGTTTTCTGCGGAAATCGGAAATGGAAGAAAAACATGAAATTTGCAATAAGCAAAAAATCGTACATCATGATTACACCCCACAACACTATATTGCTGGAGCTTTTTTTACGAGGGTTTTCTCAGCTTGCTCAACCGCATGTTGAGGCGTTTGAGACCCTAATACGCATGGTGGCTGGGAAATGGTGCGCACACGTGCCTGCAGCGCAAGAAAGCAAATCAAAACAAAACCACATCGTTTATGCGCGCGCCCCATGAGGAAGAGAAAAGCCTTGAACTTGAAATGGGGGAATTTGATTCGGAGGCACGCGATTGTTTTATTGAAAAGCCTGCTGAGTCACAATTAGGTGCTTATTGGTTGGAATTGTGTCAACAATTGTTTTTATGTTGCTCACTGAGAAAAGACTATAAAATCACAATAACATATTACTATGCATGACAAGATAATTTAACATTCTGCGATTCTAAAGAGCGTCAGTCTGGCTACTGCACAAAGTGCGGCGGTCTGTTCTGAACTGTTGGTTGGCTGCTGGACATGCCAGCGTTTGTGAATACTAAGGAACCTCTGCGATTTCCGCAAGTGCGGGATACGATCGCAGCAGAATGATAATTAATTCTGAGAGCCGCAATAACAAATTCAACTCTATATCGACACAGATTAAAAAGAAGTAAGACCTTTGTAAAATCCGTAAAATACAAAACATTTTAAATTCCTTTACAAATGCTTTAACAAAACCATCCCGCATCCTCTTCGAGTAGGGCCGGAAAATCGGAGGACAAAAATAATATTTTTTGCCGAAAAACTTCAAAATTTTAATGGAAATAGAATTTTAAACAACTTAAAACAATCTGATTTTTGAATAAACCCAAACATGCTAATTATACAATTTTAAATTGATTACAGCTGGTTGCACTTGAATTCGCATTGAGATTTTGAGGTAAGGTAAAAATAAAATCATTCAAAACTATTTTGAAAAACAAACTAATTGCCTTGAATGCCTATAACTTGCAAATTGTGCACTTTATAAAAAAGGAAGGTACTTTTTTGATAGCAGTAAAAATTTGACTGTGCAAATTAAAATAATGTTGAATCTTTTCTCAATTAAAAAAAAATAAACTACTTAGAAAACCTTTTGTCATTAATTTTCTTGAAGAATTGCACCTTTTGTGAAGATAAGATAATTAAAATAGTGTTTTTTTAATGAATCTATTTTTTCTGATTTTAGCAAATTTTCGCAATATATTAAATCGATCAGGAAATCTCATTCCATGATACATTTATTAAAGTATTTACATATAAGGCCGTTGCAAATATTTTTTGAAGTTTATGTCCCTCGACTCTGACCAAAGTCGAGGGGGGGGGGGGCAAAAAAAATAAAAAAGAATAAAAATTGAAATTACGAGCCATGGTTTCAACATTTTAATGAAAAAAGTGTTTTAAAATGCATTATACACCTGTCCAGTAGTTTTGCCATCATTAGTTTCCAAAATATCTAAGTATTGACGAAAATTTTATTTTTCGCGAAAAATATTTTTTTTGCGGTGCTGTACATTGGAATTTAAAAACATTTTTAAACAAGCCCAAACATGCTAAATATGATTATTAATGCAGAAAAATGCTTTTTAGATTGTTTTCAGTTGATTAGACTTCTATTTTCATGGAAATTTTGAAGTTTTTTGGAAAAATATTTTTTTGCCCCCTGATTTTTCAGACCGATTTTGAAGGGGGGGGCGACATAAACTTTGAAAAATATTTGCAACGGCCTAACTATTTAGAAACAATTGGCAAAAAGTAGTCGAAGATTGTAAACCTGTATTTTTAGCAGGTATTTTCTGATCGATTTAGTAAATTTTTCAAAGCTGGTTTGTACATTTCAGAAGAATTAGGTACACGGATACGTATTTTTAATTTTCAAAGTTTTTTTTATGTTTTAGAGGACTAAGAAATGCATTTTTTAGCAGTAGAGTTAAGGATAGGGCAAAATCTGGAGCCGGATACATGATTTTAAAAATGTGATTGTGAATAAAAAATGTATTTTTTTAATATTTCTTAAATATTTAAATATTTTTAACAACGTTTCCAAGTTTTTTAAGGTATTTTTTTAATTGTTATTTTTTAATGTTTTCATTTAAAGCAAATTCAAATTTTAAGATTCTAATTTTATCCATTCTGAATGGACAAAAAGGCGATTTCAAATGTTGGATTGAATTTTAAATTAAAAATAAGTCCAATCAGAAAAACTTTACAAAAGCTTTATTTTTTATCATTGAAAACCAAACCAATAATTTCCGAAACATTGCGATTCGAAAAATGAGGGGTAATTAGATGACACTGAGAGAAAACTATTTTTTCCCAAAATGTAAACTTCAAGAGTCTGTATCCCAGCAACCATTCTGATCAACAATGTAAAAAAAATGGGAAATTTTCTAAGCTTTTCGAAAATATGTTTTTCCATCACAGTAAAAAATAGTGTAGATTTGAAAGGTGTAGACTTGGAAGGGTAAGTATTACAACGGAAAAGTGGTAAATTTACACATTTTTATATTATTCGAAAAATTTACCTCAAAATGCCAATAACATGATAACGGTGAAAATATTAAAATTTAGTTTGACATTTTCTTTTTTTCAGATTTTTCAAGAATCATTTTTTTCCAGGTTCCGTATGTTTCTAAAAGGTCCTAATTATAACTCACAGCTTTTGCCAAAAGCACAAATTCGTTTAGAAATTCCCTTCTCATGATACAGATTTTCGAATATTCACGCGCTTTTCATGAATGGCCAGCCCTTAAAACTGCTTCATTTGTCATAGAGAGTGTATGGACAATGTTTGATTAACATACAATAAAAATAAAGAAAAGTCGATTTGCAAAAACGTAGGGTACACAGAGAGAAAGAGAGCAATTCCAACCCAAAACTGGTATTGTCAGGTAATTTTTAACTCGACCCTTTTCGATTTCAATGAAGCATTTGTACATATGTTATCCTAGACTTATATAAGCCATTTTTGTGAATACGGAGTCGCTTGCACTCGAGAATGACATTTTAGAAGAACGGAAGTTATTTTAATATTTGTGTATTCCGTAATTTTTATATTGCTGTATCTCGAAGCCCTATCAAAAAGTAGTCAAAGACAAACTTGCAGGAAATTTGACAGTCGCATTCTTGAAAAAACATTACTGAAAAGAACACGCCACTTCTATAACATTATTTATTTTATTCTAAGTTTGAAAGTTACCTTCAAAGTGAGCCCAATTTTTTTTTCGTTTAGGATTGTTGTGAAAATAGCCTAATATGCTGCAAAAAGCCGCACACAAAAATAATCGAAAAACATACAAAAATCATTTATTAACACATTTTTTTAAAAAGTGGTCTAAGTGTCATGTTTTTTAAAACTGATCACGGGAATCTATTCTCCCTTCTCCAGACAATTTGTTATAAAAGTCTTCATATTGACCAATGTCATAAGTCTATTCCTTGTGAAGATACTCCGGTTTTGAAATAAACGTGTTGAAAAATCTGCTGTTTCTATTTGTGAGACTTAGTTTTCCAGTCTCGAACATATTTTCACCGGAAAGATCGTTCATTTTCTATAAGTTTGCAACATTGCATGGACAAAGTTTCATCCAAATAAAAAAATACAATGATGAACATTTCGGAATTTTTGTTTAATCAAGCAAAGGAAATTCACTTTCTAGAGTTAAAAAAAGAAAGAAAAAAAACTTATAGAAAGTCATAACTGTGTAGTGTGTACTTTAAAAGAACATTCTGCAAAAAAACGAGAAAATTTCATTTCCTCGTTACAATACGCCGGCAACTTTTTTCAACACGAAACGGAAGTTTCTTACACTAATATGCGAAGCAATCAACTACATCGTGGCTTACCTTACAGTACGTATAGCAGAGCAAACCAGAGCCCACACACTCTACTCGATCATGTATGAAGCAGTAGGTACAGAAAAAACTAGCCCCTTTACCTTTTCCTCGTTCGATTGAATCGTTGGCATTTTGATTGCCGGTTGGCGATTGGCATAGTGGCCGGCGGTGGAACACGACTTGGGTTAAATTGAGTTGCAATCTAATTGTTGGGTTACTGAAAATAAGCGTGGAACCACCACCACCACCTACGCTTGGAGGCATGCTCGGTGGAGGAACAATTGTTTTTCAATAGAATGGTTTAGCAACAGCGCGCGTGTTCTTGAAACGACCCAAAACAGGCTGTGCGGATATTCGGAGTGTGTAATTATAGTGGATCAAGGACAAAGTTCTTGTACATTTTGCCAACATTTACATGTCCCACGCAATAGATTTATAAATTTTGTTTCTTAAATAATCAATAGTCAATTTGTCAACAGATGTTGATCTTTAAAAAACATTAGAAAACACAAACATGCAAAAGATAATGAGGACATAACTATTTAAAATATTTTTCAGACTGAGTGTGAAGGTGTAATCGTTTACTGAAATGTTCACGACCGGTGACTGATGTGGTGCATTTTAAACACCACGATTGTTGGCCATGAACAATTCTCAATCGCAAAGCATTCTCCAGCGCTTCTCATTTTGTAAACTTCCAAACTGCAATGCAAATATGCACGCGTCTCTTGGTTTCTTGGTGATTGTTATTGCTATATTGAGTCAGGAAAGGCCGTTGGCCGTTGGAGAAATGCGCTCACTTCACCTGAATCGAAAGGCTAATTAAGCTTTATTAGCGATGGTCATCGTGACCATCGCATGGCCGTTGGTTTGTGCATAAATCGTGACTAATTTGCTGGATTGGATGAGGTAGGGTCAATGAAACTACTAATGTGTCCCTTGGTTTAGTCTTTTAAAATAACTTGAACAATTTCTTTTGGCGAAAAATAAACATTTTTTGCCATGCAAGTAAATCTTCAACTAAGTTAAAAATGAAGAATATTTATAAACCAATTCACTCGTCCAAAAAATTGTAAAAACAAATGAAACCACAAATTCAACGCAATGTCAAACCAACACACCGGATCGCGACCGAGCTTTCTGCGCGAGTTAATTTGGATCAATTGCCGGCTGACTCAAATCCTTCCAAGAGAGAGCGAGAAGAGATCGCACGTGGGGTCGAATGTGAATTGAAATGTGGCGCCGTGACCGCGGACCGGAACGATTGATTGATCCTTGTGGTGAGTGGCATCATCATTGGTGAAGAGCAGCGCAAAATTGAAGGCAAATCTGCGAAAGATCAGCCACCGGTGGCCATCGGCGCAATTGGAGCCAAAATGGGCTGCCCGCAATGATCGGTGGGGGGGTCAATAATGGTGGACAAACGGTTAGCGAAATTTTGGCTGATTGAATTTGTAATGGGCGAGATGTCTGTTTCTTTGTATCCATTTGTTAGATTATTTTCAGGGTTAGGGAATTTTCGCGATTTTGCGTGAAATTCGTAAAATTTGGTACTTTTCGTGAAACCCCATGAAATTTTATGTTTGTTTGTATTCATTTACTCTTAAATGCCAAGTAGATACCTATGAGACACATTTGTAAGTAAAACTTGTACACATTTTATTTAAAGCATTTGTTAAGTTTTGCGTTGGTACAGCAGCAGAATTTCATAAATATTCAAAATATTTTTAAACCAGCTCAAACATGCTACAAAGCATGCAAAATGCATTTTAGTCTGTTTTCAGTTGATTAGATTATATTTTCATGAAAAATTTGAAGTTTTTTGAAAACTCAATTGTAATTTTTATTGATTTAAAATGATGGCGAGCCGGTAATCTTTTCTTTATTTTTTTTCGGATAAAAATGTACAATTAAAAATTTTAGTAGACAAAAACAGGCAAAAAATAGCAAAAATAAGGTAAAGGTATCAAAATGAGCTAATCATAAAAATAATTTTATTTTTTAATTAAAGTGGAGATATTTAATAAAATGTTAGTTTTTATTTCCAAATTTAAAGTTAATTTTTAATCAAATTTTCTGATTGTACAGGTTTTATAATGGAAATAATAAAAATAAATTTAGGCCGTTGCAAATATTTTTTGAAGTTTATGTTCCTCGACTCTGACCATAGTCGAGGGGGAGGGGAGGGCAAAAAAAATTAAATTTACGAGCCACGGTTTAAACATTCAATTAAAAAAAAGTGTTTAAACATGCATTATACACCTGTGCAGTTGTTTTGCAATCATTAGATTCCAAAATACCTAAGTATTGACGAAAATTTATTTTTTTTGCCAAAAATGAAGTTTGCGGTGCTGTACATTGGAATTTCATAAAAATTCAAAATATTTTAAATCCAGCCCAAACATGTTAAATATGATTATCAATGCAGAAAAATGCGTTTTAGATTGTTTTCAGTGGATTTGACCTTTACTTTCATTAAAATTTAGAAGTATTTTGAAATAATATATTTTTGCCCCCTGATTTTTTCGACCAATTTTGAAGGGGGGGGGGGGCGACATAAACTTTTAAAAAAATTTGCAACGGCCTTAACATGAAATAAAAAAAATGAAAACAAACCTACACGGATAGAAATCTTGTTAGCAAATCCGGTAACCCTATGTTATCGATTTTGTACACATTTAAGTGTTTCCAAAATATTTTTTGCCGATTTGGAAAACAATGTTTTCGATTTTGAAATAGAAATTTGTTTTGACGGTTTCGGAAACATTTCAAGGTTTACAAATTCGACAACATAGTATTACCAGATTTTCTTACAGGATTGTGTATGTGTAATTTTACCTCTTAAATATGTAAATTTAACACTTTTTCATCGCAATGTCTCTTTTTCAGTCTTAACTGAGATAATATTACATAATAAAAGAGGTTAAATTAAACTTTCTTATTTTAAAACTTCCAATTTGACACAATTTTTTTCTGTGTAGCATTTCTTTTAATTATGTCAAATCGAACGAATCTTAAACATTTGCATGATATCGAAATCAATAAATATGAATGTCACTTGATAATTATTTTTTCAATTATGCACTTTATAAAATCTTAAGTTAGAAATTAGTTTAGATTTATCATTGTGAGACGCGGTTATTCGAAGAATTTTCGAAAAATTACATTTTTGATAGTCGAATCACAAAAAAGTATTTTTTTTTGTCTTATTTTCGATTGTCGATCTTAAGTATGACCCTTAAACTAATCTAATGTGACTTAGAATGTTTAGATCCAAGATGGCGATACTAAATTTGTAAGAAAATGTGAATGGTAATTTTATAGGCAATCAACCATTCAAATCTGATTAAATGTGGTCGCAGAAGTCGATTTTGATGCAGTTAGAAAATGAAAAAATGCTATTTTTTCATCCTTCGATTATCCGAAGTCCCATGCCATTCGGATAATTGAGGCTTCGGATAATCGATATACAGTGAACTCTCTCGTTGTCGATATTGAAGAAACGGTCGAGGGCGGGAGGTATCAATTTACAGAACGAAAAATCAAAGCATGCTACTTGAAGGGACTGAAAAATTTATTGACAGCTGGAGCAATACTGATATCGAGATGATCGACAGCCAGAAAGTTGACTGTGTTAAGGAAATCAAGATGCATTTTTCATGACTCGATTATCTGAAGTACCAACAAACCTTCGGATAATCGGGGCTTCGGATAATCGGTATACCGTCAACTGGGGCGAAACGGGGCATTTGGGGCGAATTGGGACAGCAGTTTTAGCAAAGTTGCAGCCTAATATTTTGATATTTTTGAGACCAGATTCAGAGCAACAAAATTTGTATATTCATTTCCAAATTTGAAGCTTTAAAGTGCTCTAAAACCTATTCAGACTGTAGTCCCGATTCGCCACATTTGACGGTGTTAAGAAAGTATGAAGTATCGGTCAAGTAAAGGTTAAAATGTTTGTCTAATTAAATGGTTATATTTAAGAACATAATTTTTCAATGATTTTGTCCTCGTTTCTGGCAGAAATCGAAGAAGATCAAAATATATTTAAAAAAATGAATTTACCAGCCAGAATTTTAACATTTTGAAAAATGCTTAGAAAATTCGTTTCCAGCAGTACAG
Organism: Culex pipiens pallens; assembly: GCF_016801865.2. Taxonomy (NCBI): domain Eukaryota; kingdom Metazoa; phylum Arthropoda; class Insecta; order Diptera; family Culicidae; genus Culex; species Culex pipiens. Next base: position 29,437,972 of record NC_068938.1, on the reverse strand, counting down.
TTGGTTTGCAATCATTAGTTTAAAAAAACAATTTTCTCTGAATCGGCTATACCCTCATAATACAACACGACAACACTAAGCTCTGATTTCTGGTTTGCTTTTTTGATTGTCAATGCTCACCATAAAACACACTCGAAAGTTTAGTCGCCAGCTTAGCGGTCAATCAATCTCCGGATAGGCGTGTAAAGGCTTCCGTTTACTGCACCTGTTACACACATTGCATTGGTTCCAGCAAAATTGGATCTTCTTTTTATAAACTTTCCTACTGAACTGAGCCAATTTCGAGTACATTAAATTCAATTGAGTAGTTAGATTAAATAGTTTAATCAGTTCTTCTACAATAGCAAGTGGTTTTTACATCGAAATTCTTGCAAGTTTACACCCTTCACAGCTGTTGCATAAATGGGGGTGCCAGAAGCACGTGCTCATCGATTTAGCATTAAAACATATTACTACATAACCGTCACTCAGGTACCGATGAGCGCGCCGATCGATCACGTTATGTAAGGCGCGCGTTGAATTGTCCAACCTAATATCCATGCACTCCGTCACACTTTCAAATTCAAATCATGCCATCAAACGATCGTTACCGGCAACGAACGGTAATTGAAGTTTGGTGAAGCCTTGTCGTGGGTTCCCAAATGCGTCGTCGTCAGTTAATGAGAAATTTTGCCTTCAATGTTGGTTGCAAGTGCTCTTGGCTCAATTGTCAATCTTTTGCCGAAATGTGCAAAAAAAAAAAATGCATCGAAATACTTTTTCTTTTACCCAAAAAAAACGCAAGTTTTCATTGCATAACCTACGCAAATTCCCAAATAAGGCTCCTCGATCAGATCAGATCAACCGTAAAATCTGATATTAAAAAGTTAAACCAGCTTATAAAACCCCTTTAGCAACGGTCCAAAACTAGATTAAGCCAGCTGATCAACGCCGGATTATTTCACTTTTCTTCGACGGCCATCCCCACAACAACAAAAAAGTGAGAGTCGTCGTCGCCGAAAAACAGGTTGCTACGATGAGCTCCAAATCCATGTTGTTGACATTCCAGAGCTAGTATTGTTCACAAGTTTCGTTTCTTTCGATCATTCGGTCAAATCTCCGAGAGGCCTGCCTGACACAGTAATGAAGTTGTTCCGGCGAAACTTGCTCAAATTTACGGCGGGAAAAGATGCAGGACCATATGCACTACACACACTGGATAAAGTTGTAGCTATCACCACCAGAGTGTGTGATTAGCTTTTTATTGTGGCACTTTGTGTTTTCTTGTGGCGGAGAGGTTGGGAAAGTTTAGAAACATACTTGATTAAAATATCTTCGTGCTTGTTTGGCTCGGGTGGGCTTGCTGCAAGTGCTTGACGAGAGCTGCGTATGGTTTTGAAGCGGCTTAGGAAACAGTCGACATTTTTTTTAAATATGATTTTTGCTCAGTTGCTTGTTTTTTTATTTGTTAATTTTTTTATTTGACCAAAGAAGACATTTTGTAACATTTGTTCGTCCATACAAGTCTCCATAAAATTTTGGCTACCGTAAACCGGGGTGACTTTGATAGGATTTCAATTTGTTTTTGGAATATTTTCCAGCAAGTAAGGTTTTTCTCAAGATTATTATTTTTAAAACATGTACTGGGGTAGGCCACACAAAGTCCATGCACTATTTTGGAAAAAAAAGTTTTTTCAATAGTGTTTAGAAAAAAAGTTACGTTGAAAATTCCTAGTTCAAATTCCGGGGTGACTTTGATAGTCATAGTTTTTCTTGTTAAAATCATATTTAAGATGTTCAAACTTTATTTGTACGTTAAATGTAGCATCACTAAAGTAGCTGATATAGTTTTTAAGAAAAAAAAAAAAGATTATATTTAGTAAACTAAGCTTTTTAACAAAATACATATAAATTTTAGGTAAAATTGTTGAAAAGTCGGAATTTTGCCTGAAGTTTTTTAAAACTAGTTTTGTTTGTAAAATTATCGATTGATATTGCATTTTATACTGAATTCAAAGCACGTTTCACAAGTTTTCACATTTTACGTGAAATTTGTTCAACTGAAATTGCATGTAAATTTCGAGATTTTTTTAAATTGTGTTTCAAAACCACATATTATTTATTATTTACAAACTTATTTAACCTTCTCCTAGTGGAATATTGTCCAAAGAATCCGAAAATGCATTTCGTTTTCCGATTCAAAATCATGTTCATTGAGAAAATCTCGACACTTTGAGAAGTTTAAAATAATGAGTTTTACCAACATTTTCTTAATTATAGTTAACTAACTTTTTAAACTTTTCAAAATGTTATGAAAAGTTCTTCTTGAGGTACTTTGAACACTTCTCTACCACGATCAGTTTGATTCTAAGCCATTTCGTACGTATTTTAATTGTACTCTTCATTTTGCGGAAAAATCGCAAACCTATCAAAGTCACCCCGGCTATCAAAGTCACCCCGTTTTACGGTAGTTGTCCACACACAAAAAAACTTTTAAAAGACGGTATTCAAAAAATGTGTACCTTGAGAATGGATTTTCTGATCAATTCAGTATTTGGCAAAGTTGTAGGTATTGAATAAAACTTCTCAGAAAAAAAATCGTTACACTCTTAAAAAATAACTTATAAATTTATTTGATTCAAATTTTTACACAAAAAATTGTGCGAAATAATAATTTTGAAAAATCAAACTTGGATATGTTTCAGATGACAAAAAATAGCATCTTTTGAGCTATGGCACAAGTTAGTTGAAATTAATTTGGCAGTGTTGTCAATTTAAAAAATGTAAACAATTTTTGAAAACGTGTAAAAAAAAAATAAAACGCGTTTTTTGAGTACAAAGCGTGCCTTTTTCAACTGTAGAATCATAACCAAGCTTGACTATTTCAGAAAATGTCCTACAAATTTGATTAATGGACACAGAAAAGAAAATTATGTTGTTGTTTATTAGGGAATAATGACAGATTTTGTGTAAAAAATGTGTAAAATTAAAAAAAAAATGTAAATTTTCAACAGTTTCAGATTTTTATCAAGTTTACATTTTTACAAATTTTTAGGTAAAATTACTCAAAAAACGAGGTAATATTCAACCAACCAAATTTTAAAGCTTCCAATATTCAACTTTTTTTTTGCTTTGTATCTTCTTTTATTAATTAAATATTTTTTGGATATATTTTACTTATTTCTGAAACTTTATTAATATTTTTTTTATCAATTAGTTGTCTTCGGTAAAGTTGTAAAAAAGAGTAGAACTTTTTCATGAAACTTTGTATACAAAATCAATCTTAAAAATATGATTTAATACACACAAAACGTATTTTATGCAATTAGCTAGAGCAGTGCATTTTTTTAAACAAGTATTAAGATTGTTGGAAAACATCGGAAATATGGGTTTAAATCAATTTTAAAGCCTCGTTTTTATAAATCAATGTTAAAGCCTAGTTTTAAAATTTTGCAGTTATTGTACTATCGAAAATTTACAACTTACCATTAAACGTTTGGAAATATTCATTTTCCTCAATTTGAATTTTAAAATAAAAAAAAAAAGATCAAAAATTGTTTATTTGAAACGTTATGCAATGTATTCTAAAGAGTATAACATCGATTTAACAAGTTCTTTCAACGAAAAATGAGTTTTTTTTCAATATTTTTTTGCCCCCTTGGTTTTTCGAAAATGTTATATTTGAGGGACCTGCTTCTGAAATTTTCCCAAAAATAATAAAGGATATAAATCAAATCATGAAAATTTATTTTTTTTTAGGCCAAACTAGTACACTGGATTGTAAGCTATTTGAAGAAGGTGCAATCCAACCAAATATTGCACTTTCCGCCTTTTCCAAGATTTTATGTTTTAGAAATAAAAGTAGAGCCAATTTCCGAGTCTCAGAAATTTGTGTATCAATAAACAAATTGCAATGATTTATTTTACATTCAAAAAATTATAACGTAATTTTATTCCTAAAAAATATATCGTTCAAAGCAGACATTATTTCCGTTCTTTTAACGTTTTAACTCTTCCGAAACAGTTTTCTTAAATTTTGGAAACTTACCCAAAAACCCAAAAATTAGAATCTGAGAAAAAACATTTAAATCAATCAAAAGCAGTTGTCAAATTTTCTTTATTATTTGATGGATATTATGATTTTTTATTATGCAAAAAAAATAAAAAAAGGCAAAAAGAAGAGATCTTAGGAAACTTTCATGAACCCCACTTTTAAGTCACCGTCACACCTGTCGACAACAGAGACGGTGAAAAATCAACAAACACGCGAAAATTCTTCCATGCAACAGCCACAGACAGCCCCATGCGATGTATTTATGTCGGTCGATGTTTGGCACATATGGTCGTCGAGGTATGCAAAAGATGAAATATAAAAAAAAACCCACAAAACAGCACCGCACAATAAACAACAAAACACGAGGAAATTACAAAAGTGCTCACTCGAGTTAAGATACACAACAGACAGACAGATCTACAAATCGCACCACCAACAATGGAACTGGGCTAAGCGAGTGTGAAATCTTTTGCCTTTTTTAAAACATAAAACAAATCGCCCGCTCTGTTCAACTGTTCAAGTGTTTATATGACCAACAATGAGCAGCTTAAAGACTCAAACTCAGACTTACTTATTTTGCACCGCTTCATTTGCAGCTCCTCCACCGGTATGTTGAGGCTGGCCAGATTGATGAACGCCACCGACAGGCTGGCCAGGTTGGACTTTTCACACGTCACGTAGATTCCGTCGTCCGTTCCCTTGGTGCACACGCACGGGTAGATCTGTTTTGTTCTGGGAACGTTTTGGTAAGAAAAGTTATGTGTTAGCGGTTAGAGAATGTTCTATTGTGTTTTATCAGCTAATTCATATTTATGTTGTCATCTTTGTGTAGTTCTCTAGAACTCCGAAATTTTATCAAATTTTGGTAAATTTTCTAATTTTTCATTCAAATATTTTGAATCAGGCTAGCCACTCAAATTAAATTATCAAATTTTCGTCTATTTTCCATCTTTTCCAGCACCTCTAATAATAGAATTTTATATTCTAAGAATTATTGAAAATAGAAATAAAAAGTCAATTAAAATCAACATTAAACATTGAAAAATAATCTAAATTTAAAACAACTATAGACAGATTCAGTAACATTAGAACTACACATTTAAAAAAAATTATAATGAATATTTTGGATTCAAATAATCTATTTGAAGGTTCATTTTACAAAATTGCCAAACAAAGTTTTTATTGCTTGGTTTAAACTTAAAAAGAAAGGAAATGGCAAAAAATGTAAAAAAAAAAACATTTTAATTTGTATTTAGATTTTTTATTATTGGACGCTAGCATACAATGTCAACTGTTTTTTTAATTTTTCAAACTATTTTAATATCTAGGAATTTGCGATAAAAGTATTTTTATCAATTTCTTCTATATTTTGTGGATTCTGTTATTAAATTTTTTAAATCGATGCTGATTAGGGTGACAATAAAAAAAACGACCTCAGGGATACTCACTGGTCCGATTTGATTTTTGCCTAAGTAACTCGATGCCTCTGTGCTCTCTTGTACTAAGCTTGCTATCTAGTTAGCATAAAATAGCACAGATGCATCATACTGTAAAATTTTGAGCGAAATCGGTTGAAGTTTAAGGGTCGACGATCTCTAGTGTGAAGGTTTGTGAAAAAAACAAGTTGTTTGTCATATAATTTTACATAATTTTACAGAATTTTTCATTTGATAATGATCCGACACGACACATTTAATTCCACCTTTTGGTGGAATTTTGAAATTTTAGCTTTTCCTTATACTTTTTTGCCAATTTTCCCATACAAACTTCAACGATCAATAGCGACCCTTATACCTTAACCGATTTGGCTCAAAATTGGTACAGTTACTTTTTTTTATCTAAAGAATCGAGCCAGGAGCTATTTCCTAAGATTTTCCAAAAATATACAATTTTTCTTGACACCCTAATGCTGATTTATCAATTTGTCAATTTGTTTTTTCAATGAAATATCGTAATCGAAACATACAGTTTAATAAGACTATATAATAAAATAGTGAAGGGAACCTTAAAAATTTAGTTGAGTTATCAAAACTGAATTGAGTGCAAATAATTTGAAAACTATTCTAACTCACAAATTCCTGTTTTTTGCGGATTTTGACGAATTCCAGACTTTTTGTAGACTTTATTTCGATTTTTTTATATTTTTCTTACAACTTTTTAAATAGTTTATGGAAAAAATTCTGGATTTTTTTTAACTGTGCACTCATTCAAAAATTCTAACATATTTTTTATAGAGATGAAAGAAGATGGAAACATTTTTTTTTTTGAATAAAACATTTTTTTTGCATTACCATTTGCCGTCATTAAAAATTTGACAAAATTACCTTTAAACAGCAATTCCCCACGAAAACAGCATGATTCGAAAAAAAAGTTCTCCGATCGGGCTCAAAATTTTTCTGGGTGATCCTTGGCCGAAATAATTAGACCCGTATTTTTTTGTTTGGCCATTAGGGTGACCTACGCCGTGTTAGGGTGGTCCGAAAAACGGCAATTTTCGTCGATTTTCGCAAAAACCACTTTTTTCAAAAAATCATATCTCCGCGCCATTTCATCCGATTTTAGCTGTCTTAGACGCAAAAGAAAGGTGATTAGTTTGGCTATTTGGGAAAAATAGTAAGAAGTTTCGAAAATCTAGCTTAACATTTGAAAAGGTCATATGAAAACTTAAAATGCTGTTTTGAAGGTCTCGGGACCAAAGAGCCTATGTCTGAAAATATTTTTATCGGATTCCTCGGAAAATTTCACATAACATATCAAAAAATGGTGAAGTTATGTTTTCGATACTCTGAGATACGATTTTTTGAAAATAAAAACTGGGTTTTTCGACGCGCCACGCGCAAAAATCAAAAAACGACGAAAACGGGAAAAAATCGACTTTTTTCACTAAAATTGCGATAACTTTAAAATTTCAGCGATGACCTATAGATGTTATGGTACCAAAAGTTGCTTTTAATTACGAAAATTTTAGTACCCTAACATGTAAAGGTCATCGCTGAAATTTTAAAGTTATCGCAGTTTTAGTGAAAAATGTCGATTTTTTCCCGTTTTCGTCATTTTCCAATTTTTGCGCGTGGCGCGTCGAAAAACCCAGTTTTTATTTTCAAAAAATCGTATCTCAGAGTATCGAAAACATAACTTCACCATTTTTTGATATTTTATGTGAAATTTTCCGAGGAATCCGATAAAAATATTTTCAGACATAGGCTCTTTGGTCCCGAGACCTTCAAAACAGCATTTTAAGTTTTCATATGACCTTTTCAAATGTTAAGCTAGATTTTCGAAACTTCTTACTATTTTTCCCAAATAGCCAAACTAATCACCTTTCTTTTGCGTCTAGGACAGCTAAAATCGGATGAAATGGCGCGGAGATATGATTTTTTGAAAAAAGTGGTTTTTGCGAAAATCGATGAAAATTGCCATTTTTCGGACCACCCTAACACGGCGTAGGTCACCCTAATGGCCAAACAAAAAAATACGGGTCTAATTATTTCGGCCAAGGATCCCCCAGAAAAATTTTGAGCCCGATCGGAGAACTTTTTTTTCGAATCATGCTGTTTTCGTGGGGAATTGCTATAAAATTGCAATAATGATTATTCAATCAGAAATTCACTATAGTTCAATAGTTAAAATGTGACCACTTTTGATCTAGTAAAAAATAAGAAAATAATGAAAAAAAACGATGCCTGTAAAGCTTGTCAAAATCGAGTCTCGTGTATTATTTTTTTAAAGTCCTAATCATAACCTACAACTTTGCCGAACATATCAAATCGATAAGAAAATCATTTCACAATTTAGAAAAAAAAAAACAATCAAAAGTCAATTTTCGAAACCGTAGAGAATTGTCTAAACAATTTAATAAATTAATATACTCACTTTTCTGGACATTTGTACTTGGGCCCTGGTGGAATGTACTCGGCGCTGGCCTGCAGCAGCACGCTCAGGAAAATTGTGGCGAAAATCCACCGGACAACGGCGGTTCGTGTGGCATGTTTTCGTTGTTGCTCCATGGTTTTGCGCGAATTTGCGCGCTTACAAGCTCGCACTTGGATTTGTAGGTTACGGAGCTACACTATTTTATTATTCGAAATTGTAACTAAATTCCACGCAGTCACACAATTTCCGAACGGGAGTCGGCACACATACACGGAACGAACTCGGTGTCTCAGTCAAGCGGCAAATCGGTTCGACCTTCAAGAGCATTGCTCGAAAGAGAATGGGCGCGGTTCCCTTTCCAAGTTCTCGGGGTCCCGTCACGTCTCTGCACAGCAAACTGGTGCCATGATCTGCGAGCAGCAAGCACACTTCTGGGCGGAATCTGTTGTACCTATCTGTAGAACAATTGAAACTGAAAGTGAAACACTAACACCAACTCTTGGGCTATCGCGAGCTGAACTGGTTGTGAATGGTGAGGAACGAATTATAAGCAAAAAAGCAACGGTGTACGGTTCAAATCAGGTTTAATACAGGTTTTATACATGCGTGCGTATTTCCTACTTTTATGGAGCCGGCTGAAGTTGATGAATGTTAGGCTTGGTGGTGTTTCAGTTGGGTAAAAAACATGAATAAATGAACTGGTAAAAAATGATCACAAAACTGATCTACTATAGTCTCATTATGCCATCCTTAAAACGCCTCCTTCAAAATTTTCCTGAAAAAATCAGGGCGAAAAAAGACATTGCTAGAACTTGAGTTGGGAAAACAAAATCGGTTTGAAACAGTTTTTTTTTTCATGTTAATTTTTTCATTTCTATTCTGATTCAATTTTCTTTATTGTAGCGTATTTTGAGATTTTTAGCCATTTTCTGGCTAAAAACTGCTTATGATCGCATACATGTCCCATGCGAATATTGAAATCATGAAAAAACTTCTTTTTTTGATAGTAAACTATGCTTGAAACTGTTAATTGATATGATTACAAATTTTGAAGGAGATAATTTTAAGAAATAATAGTTCATAACTATTTGTTACAAAAAAATGTCGTCGAATATATATTTCCAGAGTTTTTTTAAAGGACCAATAAACTATTAACTTTCATATGTTTGTAGGACCAAATCAAAAAAAAAACTCTAGATTTTTTTTGCCATATTCTCTTAATCCTTTAACCTAAGGATCTGATAATTTTTTGTTTTATAATTTTTGTACAAATGTTGAAAAAAACAAATAAATTCATGCAGCACGAAACAAAAAGGTCTCAGATCGGACACAATTTTTTGAGGAGTTCCTTGGCCGAAATAACCCACTGAGAATTTTGGCCCGAGCCTCGAATCGATCTGGCTCGAGATCGAACCTGAATTGAGTCGAGGCTCGAGCCAAAATTCTCAAAGGGAATTAGACCCGTATTTTTTTGTTTGTCCCTTAGGGTGTTAGGATGGTCCGAAAAATTGTCATTTTCGTCGATTTTCGCAAAAACCAAATTAAAAAAAAACATAACTTCGCACCATTTCAACCGATTTTAGCTGTCTTGGACGCAATTCAAATTGATTAATTGAGCTTTAAGAGAAAAATAGTTCATAATTCCAAACATCTAGCCTTATATTTGAAAAGGTCGTATGAAAACTTGGAACGTGGTTATGGAGGTCTCGGGATAAAAGAGCCAATGTCTGAAAATGTTTTTATCGGATTCCTCGGACAATTTTACATAACATACTTGAAAATGGTGAAGTTTGATAAACGGAATTCCGTAAGTGAAAGACGCAACTTAGCAATTATTCAGACCACCCAAATTTCGGTCAAGTAGACCAACCCTAAGGGACAGACAAAAAAAAATACGGGTCTAATTATTTCTGCCAAGGAACCCCCACTCCAATTTTGAGCCCGATCGGACCACGTTTTTTTTCGTACACAGTAAAAAATTGTGTAAATTTGGAAGGTGTAATTTTGGAAGGTTGAATATTCCTCTTTTATGATGTAATTTTACCTCAATTTAGACTGAAAAAACGACATTACACCAAAATAGTGTTAAAATTACAAAAAAAAAACATAAAAGATGTACCCCTTCCCAGATATAATATTACCATGATTTTTTTTTTCTGTGTATCATGCTGTTTTCTTGGGGAATTGCTGCATGTTCATTTTAAATTCCAACTTTATTCTCAAGAATAAAATATGTCTGCTTTTCTGTAGATAAAAAAATTACAAGTGCATAAAAAAGTATTGATATTCGAGGTACGTACATTTGTCTTAAGTCCGCTAAGTTAATTGAATCGTTCATAATAGAAAAAAATGAATTTCGGTGTCACTTGGGGTTGTTAAGCTATGTGGAACTATTTCATACTAAAATGAGTCTATAATGCAAGTCACTGGGAGAAACAATTACATTTTAAAACATGAATTTATATTTGAGAGAGGAAAGTTAAAAAAAATCGTAAATTTTCCAATTTTTGGAACCGCAAAACTGTAGATAAAAATATTTTCACGAATTCTTAAATATTTTGCATAATTTTTACAGTAAAATAACTGCAGTCATGTCTTAGGAATTTTAAATAAAACACGTGGCCAACAAATTTTTAATGTTTTTCCAAGAAAAAAATATGTTCTCATTATTTTGGCATAGTTCTACGGCGTTTAAGCTCTTTGAGTTGCAGGAATTATAATTAGTTGAGCTTTCAACGAAACAATGTTTGGAGAATCAAAAACCTAGCCAAACTAACTTTCTCAAAAATGTCTGTGTTCATAAACGGGGTTTCGAGATAAAATTTATTGAAAATTCTAGGGCGCTAAAACAGCACTATGGTAAATTGGTAAAGAAATCGATTAATTGAATCAAATTGACATAGGGGCAGGGGGGGCAGAATGGACCAGGGGGGCAGAATGGGCCACCCTTGGTTTTGGGCTTTAGAATGGATTTAGACCAATTGTAAGGCAAGGGTCTTATAAAGGACGTCAAATAACTTCACCATACCGAAAACGACGTTTGAATTCATTGTATTTTTCGAATTATGAGCAAAAATGTAAATTTATTGACAAAACTACGCAAATGTTGTTTATTTCGAGGTTTTTAAATAAGCTTTCTGAAAAGTTGGATTGTTTGAAAAAGTTTGCTCAATGCTTATAACGTTACTAGATGTTACTACCAAGGTATACAAACAACAACGGAACCTTAAAATCATTTAGAGACTTGGTGGTGGAAGTGTTAAATTAAAATCCACTTGGGGGCAGAATGGACCACACTTATCCTGCCTTATAAAAACAATCAAAAGTTATGAAATTTGGATTAAATGGATTATTTCACTCCAGGTAGCTTCACAAATCACGTTTAATGCAAAATTAGTTGATTTTTTAGTTGTTTTGATGATTATTTGTAAAAATAGTGTCCTTTTTCAATATATTAACACTATTTTCAAAAATTTTGTTTTGATAAGTGACTATTTTTATTAAAGTGGTCTAACTTCATGGAAACTATGTTAGAAAGGTAGCTTAAGTCATTTCTTATCTCCCTTCAACGTTGTATTAGACAAAATGGCTTGTTTTCTAAGGTGGCCCATTCTGCCCCACAGGGTGGCCCATTCTGCCCCGCACCCTGGAAAAAAAGTCGAAAAAACTTTTTTTTTAAAGTGGCTCAAAAACAGTTTTAAGCTAAAAAATTTCATCAACCAAGTATATAACATTGAAGGGAACATCCCAAAGCATAAGCCTACTACACTGAATTCATAAGTTTTCATGTTTTTCTATGGTTTTTGGCGCATTTTACTTAGGCGGGCCATTCTGCCCCCCCTCCCCCTATCGTCGCTTGTGTGCTATCGTAAAACACAATCCATAATTTAGGAAACCAAAACATTTTTCGCATAATTTTTATATTCTGATCAAATTTGAGTAACTTTTTCAATTCAAAGCTCCTTCAATTACATTACACCCTGATGACATTTTGGAACATTAGTTGGACTTTGTTTATTCTAAATTTTACAGGATTATTTTAGCTATATGTAAATACTGCAATCATTGAAACATCATTTAACTATCTCAGGTCTGAATATGGAAAAAAGTCATTTAAGGCCATTGCAAATTTCATTTCAAGTTTCTGTCTCCGCAAAATTTATGCAAATTTGTGACTGAGGCATAACTGTAATGTTGTATAAAGCATTTTGTGATACTTTTTTCTATGTTTTATAATTTATACCTGAAATTTGCTTTTTGTTCTTTTTTTTATTAACGTTTTCTAAAAAAAAAAACCTTTTATTATAATAACCTGAGTTTAACTTTGTAACAACTTATGCATAAACATTTGTATATCTTTTTGCATAGTCAATTTGAAATTACACAGAAACAAAATGATGGTAATGTTCATCAGGAAATGATGACAGATTTTGTGTCAAAAAATGTGTAAGATTTCAACAGGAATGGATGAGTATTCCATCAGTTTCTGATAAATTTTCATCAGGTTCACATTTTTACAAATTAAAGTATTATTACTCAAAAAAGAGGTAATATCCAACCATCATAAATTTCAACCTTGAAAAATTGAATCTATGACATTTCCCCGAAACCCACATTCCCGAAAATACATTTCCCCGAATGCCACATCTCCGAAAAGACACTTTCCCGAAATGACATTTACCCGAAAATCATTTCCCCGAACAATCCATTTCCCCGAATGGCCACATCCCCGAATGGCGACTTCCCCTAAAAACCATTTTCCCGAATGGCCACTTCCCCTAATTTTCCACATCCCCGAAAATCATTTTCCCGAATGACCATATCCCCGAACGCCACTTCCCCGAACCCGGTCAGGCGGGTATGCCCGTTGCCCAGAACCGCGCGCGCGGTTCTGGACATCGCGCATACCCACCTGACCGGGTTCGGGGAAGTAGCGATCAATGAAGTATCATGTCCACAATTGAACGCTCACAATTTTTTTTCTCGAGTGTTTTATTCCAGCTTCACTTAAATTTTGAATATTTTCCAAGTCTGTGGAATTAAAGGATTCGAATTCCGGATTCTGAGATTTAGTTACTCCAACTGCCTTTCAAAAAGAACTGACTCCGCCGAATCCAACAAAAACTCCTAATATGGGTGTGCTGAAAAATTCTGTTACGTAACGCAAAATTTTCATATAAAAATTATTTAAAAAAATGCAAAAAGACCTTGCGTTACACGTTACAGGGGGGGGGGGGGTAGGGGGGTCGCTCATCTATTACGATTTGTTACAAAGGGGGGGGGGGTCAAAAATCCCAAATTTTGCGTTACGTAATAAAAGAACGCTCCCATTATTTCTAATGAACAAATCTAAATAGCTGCGTGCCGCTTAATTCATTTGCCTATTTTTCTTATTTCGGCGCAGTCGAGCTAACTTGTCGTACGTCGATTTTAGGCCAAATTGAATTAAGAAAGCCATTTTGTGCAGCTCACAATGCCCAAAACTCGATTTCAATTCTGAGATATTCAATAAAAACCGAAAAATTTTGTCTCGTGCTAACTTGACACACTCTGAAAATTGCTGTAAGTGAGACAACTGACCAAAGAGGTTTCAGATCAGAATGCGATTGACACACGTACATGCCCGACTACCGTAAACGATTGTAATTATAACTCGGGACCTCAGCAATCAAATTCAAACAAATTTCTGGACAATGCACAGAATGGTCAACAAAATAAAACGTGATTGTTATTGTTTACATAGCGTGCTCTATTTTTCGTTTATTCAAGGTCAAACACTAACACGCATTTTTCTCGGAACGTCAAAAAGCGACAAACGACAAGATAGCACAACAGCGTCGTTTTGATACATTGATCATTTCGCTTTTTTTTGCATTTAGTTGAAAATCGAAATACAGTCCAGACTCGGATATCCAAAGGCCTTGTCAAAAGTTCACTTCGGGTAATAACCCCTAAACTACTTTAAAGTGATTTAGTAATTTTAAACCCAAAATGGCGGTGATGAAATATTAAAAAAAATGCATTTTGTAATTCAATAATCAACTATTTAGATTTCACTAAAAAGTTAAACAAAATCTAGAACAAACTGATTCCTGCGTTTCGAGTCGTCGCTTAAAGATATAGGTGCTGTGCAATCCTTACCACGTGGATATCGTTTTGGAAAATTGTGCTTTGCGGAAAATTGCCCATACAAAAAAAAAATCTTTTTTATTGAACGTGGATGATCTCAAAACCTCGCTTTCTTGAAGTTTCCGCGTGGTTTATGAATGGCCTTCTACGGTTTTTTTTTTCTTCTTTTTTCATATTTAAAAACACACATAGGAGAATTTAATATTAAGGTCATACTTTTGCAAAAATATCCCTAAAAAGCAATTTAGTTTATATCTAAGTTAATATCATTCGGGAAAATGGAACTTTCGGGGAAATAACCATTCGGGTACATGTAAATTCGGGAAAACGACAGTTCGGTAAAATGGCCATTCAGGTAAATGACATTCGGGGATATGGAATTTTCGGGAAAATGATTTTCGGGGATGTGGAAATTTCGGGAAAATGATTTTCGGGGAAATGGCACTTTCGGGGAAATGATTTTCGGGAATGTGGAATTTTCGGGGAAATGATTTTCGGGGATATGGGATTCGGGAAAGTGGGATTCGGGAATAAGGGATAAAACTTGAAAAATTTAACTTTTTTTTGTGTAATCTTAGATTGTTATTGATGGAAAATTCCGTGAAACTTATTTTCTAGACGTATCAACTAGAATCGAGTTAAACGTTTTATTTTACTTGTCCAACATTTCGGCTCCACTTAGTGTCTTCTTCAGGGGAAACTGAGGCATATTTATTCAGTTAGTAAATTGGTATGGCACTTTAAGTAATTTGAAAAAAAAATGCAGATCCCATAAAAAGACTACAATGAAACACATTCAATCCATCAAAAGAACAATCGCCGTCAAGTAAATCCTCCACCTACGATCAATAGTGCTTGACTCCCAAATAGCAAGACACGTTATTTCAGCTGATCGCTTTCTTTACCCATCCGTCGAACGCGCGTACATTATTGAAACAACCCATTTGCCCAATGAATCGCGTAAGTAATGAGTGCGTTGTGTTGTAGATCACAACAAGCCTGCCCGGCGCGGTTGAATTGTTTCATCAACTTCCCTTCAATGCACACACACACACACCGGAAAGGAGGGGGATTCAAAACCCCATCTTAGCCCTAGTCGAGCGCTCGTTGCGCTCAAACTAAGTGCTACTAAGTGCATCAAGATCGTGTACTTATAAAAATTACTACGAGACTGGTGAAGACAACAACCCAGTCTTAAGTCATGCGTCCGATCGCCAACTCGCTCAAGGTTCGTCGCCACTGACATTTAAGTCTCCCGTGTCTGCTCGCGTAACACACACACACACTGATTCGTTGCTCGGTTAACGACATACTACACTGCGGATTGTTGGACTCTTTCTTCTCTTTCGCCGTCGCTTAGTTACTGCTACTAGTGCACTATAATAACGCTTCCATGGTTACAACGCGAAAACAGGCAAAAATTATAATTTAGATCGCCTTTCCATTTTTTGTGTTGCTTTTTCTTCGATCGTGTTTTTTTTCTCTCTTCTCCTCCTCGCGCTAATTATTCATTTATGAGGTTTTAGCATAATTTTCCACCTCTTCCCCACGTCTTCACGTTTTGGATGCCTTAATTAATTCAGCAAAACACTATCGTCGCGCGTCCGGTCCAGCGATAATGGATGTTACAACAGAAACTCCACAGCTTCGTGAGTTGTTTTCCACCAAAGTTGCTCTTTTCATGGATCGACAAATTTTCCGTCCCCATATGTGCACTTAACTCCAACTCCTCACCACTCACTACACTACCCTTAGTCCACGCGATTAATTCAAATGACCCAACCTTCGAGGCCACTTAGCACATACGAAAATCCCAAGACTCCAAGTCTCTGTTGCCCAACTCGCGAATTGGATCGAGACAACAACCACCCAAAAAAAAAAATTACCCTCCCACAAATAACCCCAAAACCAATCACTCACACAATCACGGAATGCAACGTGTGACTAAGCGCTCAGTCGGAGCTTAAGTTCTGCGACCTGGGAGACTTGAACGACCGAACCCGACGAATGTGAAAGCGAGACTGAGCCGAATAAGTCGCGGAAAGTCGCGTTTCAAGTCTTGCAAGCCACGGATCTCCATTGGGGGTATGGTTGTGTTGGTGGAGTCGTGGATCATGGGCTTAAGTGTTGGGGAGTTGTTTCTTTCATGCTCTTTTAATGTTTTCTTTCATGCTCCGAACGATGTTGTGAATGGAGAGCGCGAAGAGGAAATGGAGAAGTTGAAGCAGGAGTATGGTTTGTTAGAAGTGGTGAGGTTGGATTTATAAATTATTTAACAATCCAATTTGTTTCGGATTCTCACAAGAAATTTTAGTGTGAGAATTTGAGATTTGCGAAATTATGGGTTTTTTTCGTGTTCTTCTACCAAATTTCCTCCTAAAACGATAATTTTTAAGGGCAATTTTTTTTAAAAGTTTTTGGTTTTATCTTAGGACGTTTGCCCGGCAAAACATTTTTTTTTTAAACTTTAAAAATATCTTTGGAAAAAGAAGTCTAATCAGTTAAAACAATCTCAAATGCCTTTTGCTGCATTAATAATAATATTTAGAATGTTTGGGCTCGTTTAAAAATATTTTGATTTGTTAAGCAATTCCAATCTACATCATTAAAATTTTTTTTTCTTGCATTTTTTTTTCCTCGGTATAAAGATATTTTGGAAAGTTATGATTGCAAAACAACTGGACAGTAGGGTGACAATAAAAAAAATCGATATCAGGGATACCCCTTGAGGCCCTGACTCGATTCCTCAGGCAAAAATAAGTAAATGTTCCAATTTTGAACCAAATCGGTTAAGGTTAAAGGGTCGCTTTAGATCGTTTAAGTTGGCGAAAAAAAATCTTTTCATAAAAAAATCTTTTCATACGTCTTCTTTCAATCGCTGATAACTCGACAGGGTTAATTCGGATCGTTTTGCGGTCTTCGACAAAGTTGTTTGTCATACGCATTCATCCTGCGCATTTAACGCTACCTTTTGGTGGAATTGTAAACGTTAGCTTTTCCCCATACATTTTTGCGAATTTTCTCATACAAACTTCAACGATCAAAAGCGACCCTTAAACCTTGGCCGATTTGGCTCAAAATATGCACAGTTACATGCATTTTTTTAAATACTCTTATGTTTTATTATTTTCTATAATGCAGGGTGACCACTCAAATCCCATTTTCAAATTCTCGACTTTTTCTCGACTTTTCCATAAACTCAAAAAAAAAATAGGCATTTCTTATCTAAATTATGATTTCAAACAAAAAACTCTTTATAAAAAAAGTTAATATCAACCATCGAAAAAAAAATCTAAACAAATTTAAAAACTATTTACAATTTTCGTAAAAAAAGAAACTCAACAACAAACTCCTAAAAAATACTTTTAAAATGAAGCACTCATTATTTTGATCCAGGGTAGAAACATAAACAAATAATAGTCTTTTAAAAATAACTGAAAGCTTAAAAACACATATAATTTCAATGTAAATTTTTATAACTGTAAAACATAAAGTTTTTGATACTTCAAAAACAAAAATTTGAAGATTATTGAACATATCATTTTATTCTTAATTTTATTTAATTTAAATTCAAAGAACGCTTAAAACATGATTACATGATTTAAAAAAAATAAAAATAAATATCTAGGAATTCGTAATTTTTTTTAAAGTCTCATTCTTTTTATTAAAATTTGGATCTGATTTATTCAGTTATCAGTATTTAACTGTTTTATTTTTTTCAATGAAAAATTAAATTTGATAAGATTCCATGTTTTACAACTTACTTTATGCGAAATGTTCGAAGAGACAAATGCTCTAAACATATTCGCAATAATTTAAATCAAAATAACTTTTTTTTTTTGCTTTTTCAATATTTTTTTCATGTTACAAAACGTTAAATAATCATGTTACAAAACGTTAAATAATAATAATAAAGTTTTTATTTATTTTTTTCATTCAGAACGAATAACGATTAGATTTTATTCGATATTTAATTTTTCCGAAAACTGAAGACTGAAGACAAACCTTTGGAAAAAAAAATATTTGAAATGACTTAATGAATTTTTTCCACCAAAAAAACCATTACCAAACTCTACTTGGAATCTTTTTTCAAATATTCAAACAATATAAAAACAGAATCATAACTTTACGCTGGCCATTATCGTTAAAATAAGGTTCTATTAGTGTTTAATTAACTTTGTTGTTGTTTTTAGTTCAGTTTGTTTGATAAATAGATCTTGTTTATAAACAAAAAATAGTAAACTCCAGCTGATTCATAAAAAAATATTATGGAATTCTGTGTTGAATGCATTTATTATTTTAAAGGATTTTTAATTCTTAAATGGCTTTTTCATTCTTAAATAGATTGAAATAGTGAAAGGAACCTTAAATTTAAAATAAGTAACTTAAAAAACATTTTGTGAATTTATTTGAAAACAAAATATGACAAAATTATTTAAGAGTTAGAAAATAATTTTCAAACAATATGCTTGGAATTCCCGACTTTTTGACAAAAAATCACAAATTCCCGAGTTTTTCCCGATTTTTTGCGGATTTATGCGAATTCCCGACAATATTTTGTGAAAATTTGTATGTTTTACACTGAGACTCTGGTTTAGTGAAAATCATTGCAAAAATCTAATCTACACAGTAAAAAAAATCATTTATTACATCAGGAAATAAGTACATCTTTTATGTCAGAAAAATGTGAAATATTACCTGGGTCATTCCATCTGAAGCGGAACAGCATTTGAAAATTACCCTCTCCGATCCTGCTCAAATTTGGCAGAGCTGTTGAGGCTATCAAAACATGCAAGAATCCCGAATTTCATCCAAATCCAGGGTTGTTACGGAGAAGTCGAAAAAAAATCCGCGCCAAATCCGCGCCGTCCCAAAAACCCAATCCGCGCGAAATCCGCGCCATAATAGGAAAAATAATTTTGCGCGACAAATATACAACAGAGTTTCACAACAATTTAATTTTTATGAAAGTATTTGAGAACAAAAATTAAAATCGTTTTATGATTAAGGGTTCCGTCGGAAGGAACGCAAAAACCACAAACGTTAAAATTATGTTGTATTCAATAAATAGAATTTAAAATCCAGAATAGCTTTATCTTAATCTCAAGACCCAGAATGTTGAAACGCTGAAAATTATATGATCAAATTTATTTTTGCTAGGATGAATTAAACCAGAGAGAAAAGCCATAACAATAAATTTAGCAAAAAAGAAATTCAAATAGGGATTTGAAAATTTAAATTAAAAAAATCAATAAATTGAAAAAATTAAGATTTGAAAATTCATAAATCTAAGGATTAGATAAAAACATGCAGTTCGTGCTCGACACGAAATTTGTATTATATTCTTCTAAAAAATTCTCAATCCTAAAATATTACTTAAAAAATGCTCCAAAGTTATCAGACTTTCTGAAATCTATGATGGTGACAAAAATTGTAGCATTTAAGAATTCTGCGGTTCTTTTTATTAAGATCCAGAGTTTGAGAATTTAAGAATTTAAGAATTTAAGAATTTAAGAATTTAAGAATTTAAGAATTTAAGAATTTAAGAATTTAAGAATTTAAGAATTTAAGAATTTAAGAATTTAAGAATTTAAGAATTTAAGAATTTAAGAATTTAAGAATTTAAGAATTTAAGAATTTAAGAATTTAAGAATTTAAGAATTTAAGAATTTAAGAATTTAAGAATTTAAGAATTTAAGAATTTAAGAATTTAAGAATTTAAGAATTTAAGAATTTAAGAATTTAAGAATTTAAGAATTTAAGAATTTAAGAATTTAAGAATTTAAGAATTTAAGAATTTAAGAATTTAAGAATTTAAGAATTTAAGAATTTAAGAATTTAAGAATTTAAGAATTTAAGAATTTAAGAATTTAAGAATTTAAGAATTTAAGAATTTAAGAATTTAAGAATTTCTAATCTAATCTAATCTAATCAGACCCTAGCGCAGCCAATCTTTCGAAGGGATCCTGGAGAGTGCCTTAGGTTAGATGACGCCTAGCACTCTTCTTGTCATTTATTAACATTTGTAGTGCGCCATTGCACCGGAATGCATGGAAACATCACAAGCATTAAAGCGGCCAGGCCTACTGCGTAAAGCCGTATCGCAGAGATGACTCGTAATTGGGTTGAGTTTGAGCACTGAGTGTTCGAACAACAACACAATTCTGAATCGACAGGGGAGGAAGAAGCGTGGGGCACACCACCATACGCTCCGAGATTTGGTTGTATTCGTTGGGAGCACCATGCTAAGAAGGTTTGGTACTCCGGGACCCTCTGGGATGGGACATTGTATTTCCACGAATGCCCTGGACACTATTTGCCGTGGTTATAGCGCCACAACTCGCTCTCTGTAACAGTACTCCTAATTCCAGTCCTAGCTTACCAAGTCGTCATGGCCTAGTGGTTAGCATTTTTGCTTACCAACCCAAAGGACGGGGGATCGAACCCCGCCTCGAGCGACTTTGATTTTTCGTTCATATTCATCATTTCAAATTCTGTGTACTTAACTTTCTCGTTGGGAGCAGATGGGAATCGAACCCAGAATCATTCGCTTACAAAGCGAACACCGTAACCAGTCAGCAACGGCCGCTCCTTAAATTTAAGAATTTAAGAATTTAAGAATTTAAGAATTTAAGAATTTAAGAATTTAAGAATTTAAGAATTTAAGAATTTAAGAATTTAAGAATTTAAGAATTTAAGAATTTAAGAATTTAAGAATTTAAGAATTTAAGAATTTAAGAATTTAAGAATTTAAGAATTTAAGAATTTAAGAATTTAAGAATTTAAGAATTTAAGAATTTAAGAATTTAAAAATTTAAGAATTTAAGAATTTAAGAATTTAAGAATTTAAGAATTTAAGAATTTAAGAATTTAAGAACTTTATTTGAGAATTTATAAGTTTTTGTTCCATTGATTGTTTTTATTATCAATTTTCAAAATTTGTAAATTTGGAGAATTTATTCTTGATTTTTAAATATTTTAAATTCCTGATTTTTTGGAATTTTTTTTATTTAGAAATTTAGATTTTTTTATTGTTGGCTATTTAAAATTCAGAATTTTTCAATTTTTGGATTTAACAACTATAAAAATTAAAAAAAAAATAGAATTTTAGAACTTCTGAACTTTTAATTTTGAATGTTGGAGCTTTCATATTTGAATATTTAGATCTTTTTATTTTTTCATGTAAATTAAAAAAAACCTTTCTACGGGTTAAATCCTAACTAAAATCAAAGGCGGAAAGCCAGCTTCTGTTCCGTCCAATATTGCTCATATTTGGGATTTGACCACAATACGTCCACCAGAGCACCCCCAATATTTTTTTTTGTTTAATCCGAATATCTATAGAAAAGCTTGAAATATGGTTCAAAAGAATCAAATCAAAATGTATCCAGTATAAAATAAACAATACATATTGTTGATAAAACATAACCTGAAACTCATAAGAGATGGAATATTTAGAACCCGTATCAGATGTTAATAATGAGTTGAGTGTAAGAATAAATTTATTTAAAAAATCTTTAACAAAAATTATCTCTTCTTGTAGATTATTTCGACGTTTCATATTAAAAAATTACAAACAAAAATTTCCGGAAAAAATCAATTTTGTTTCGGTAACAACTTCTAAGAAATTGAAGTTTTTGCACTTAAAAAAATTACAGTAATTCCTGATAATAATTTTCTTTATAACTTGAAAGTTAATTATTTTATTTATCAAAATTGTCATCCGCGCGAAATCCGCGCCTGAGCAAATTAAGCCAGCAAATCCGCGCCAAATCCGCGCTATCCGCGCGAAACGCGCCATCCGCGCGATCCGCGCCGTCCGTAACAACCCTGCAAATCGGACCACCCCCTCCATTTTTGTACCTCCCTAAAAAATCGACTTTTTGGCGATTTTTGACCAAACCTCCTAGGAACCACAAATCTTAGAGGGTCGGTCTTAAACTCAATTTTGAAGGAAATTGGACGTAGAATCCATTTCCGTGATCATTTTTTTTATTAATTTATTATTTCTACCTGTATTGCGCAATTGAAAACTTTAAATGGCCGTATCTCAAAACACCCCAACTTATTTTTTTATTTGACCTCACCATCGTGTTCCCCGGCCAATTTTACATAAGAATCACTTATCGACAGAAATGAATATGTTTCGTTCCAGAGATATCGAATTTTAAAGTTTTGTGTTTTCGAGCGGCTAATTCCCCAAATTTAGTTGCGATGATTTCGACACCGTCCGAACAACAGTGTTTTTTTTCTTCTGTCATTCTTGGATTCTTGGAACACAGTACGGCTGCTGTCAACACGTATAAGGATTTTTTTTAATTAAATGTACCTTGGCCAAAATCATCTTTTAATCAAATAGGCTCACAATATAAAAATTGATTTAATATGATCAATCTTTTAACCCATAAATCGGATTTGCCAAATTATGGTAAAGTGTCAATAATAAACTATAATAATAATAATAATAATAATAAAGGCCCTAGTCATGGCCTCGGAGGTACTCTAAAACGGTTAGCAACATGTAAAAAACGGTGCATTCAAAATAACCCAATAAATATTCCTTTCACAAAAATAGATTGATCAAGGTAAGGGAACAGCATCTAATTCCAGCGTTCCTCTAATGTTGCCATATCAGCGCTTTGGCATTCAATTACAGCTGATTAAAAGCGTTTTCAACTGAAATCGAGTGATAAATAGCTCAATAAGAAGTGAACAAGCAAGTGTCTATCAAAAGTTTTGCAAAATTTGTTGTTTAAATAGTGAAAATGAGCAAATTGGACGAAACTATGACTTAACCTGCCAAACATACGAGAATTTCCCCTATTAGCCATTTGAATAAATATTTGCGTAAAATCATAAAAATATAAATTAAATTAATCATCTCCCAGAACACCAGGTAGCAGTTATTGATCAGCCCGCCTGTGTGCTTCTAGCAGATGCGGCGAATGAAGCTGATGTAGGTAATCTCGAAAACACAAAACTTTAAAATTCGATATCTCTGGAACGAAACATATTCATTTCTGTCGATAAGTGATTCTTATGTAAAATTGGCCGGGAAACACGATGGTGAGGTCAAATAAAAAAAATAAGTTGGGGTGTTTTGAGATACGGCCGTTTAAAGTTTTCAATTGCGCAATACAGGTAGAAAAAATAAATTAATCAACATTTTGATCACGGAAATGGATTCTACGTCCAATTTCCTTCAAAATTGAGTCTAAGACCGACCCTCTAAGATTTGTGGTTCCTGAGTTATCGTCGTTTGAAACTAGGAGGTTTGGTCAAAAATTGCCAAAAAGTCGATTTTTTGGGGAGGTACAAAAATGGAGTGGGTGGTCCGATTTGGTTGAAATTCGGGATTCTTGCATGTTTTGATAGTATCAACAGCTCTGCCAAATTTGAGCAGGATCGGAGAGGGTAATTTTCAAATTTGCACTTTTTCGTGGACAGTTGAGATGGAATGACCCACCTCTAAAAATGTTTAAATCCACCACTGTTCCAGTGTTTTGCAATTTTTTCAGTCTAAGTTGAGGTAAATTTACACCATAAATGACGTAATTTTACACCTTCCAAATTTACACAATTTTTGACTGTGTAGTGAATCTGTGAATGATTACAGTAAGAGTAAGTAGAAAACACTCTATGTTTACAAACTCACTTTGGCCTACCTACATTTTTTGGAAATAATGAAAAATTAAAGTTTTTTTTTAAATACGACATTTTGCACTGCGAATATTAATTTATTGAAAATCTATCCAAAAAATGTAAAAAAAAATCGAGAATATTCAAAAAACTACGATTTTTTGAGAAAGTTATGGAGTTTTTGAGTCGGCAATGTATGTGCCGACTGGATTTGATAATTAGGAATTGATAATTGGGAATCACCTCCGTGTACGCACGAGAGCAAGCAGCAGTCAAGTGCTCAGTGCTCCATAGTTTTTTCGATTTTTTTCGCCGTAGTTTACCGTGATTAGCCGCGAGTTTGCTCCAGCAGCATGCCAAGGGCCGGCCGTGGCCGTGGCAGTTCGAGTGCGGCCTCGAAAAACCCGCGAAGTTCGTCTACCGGCCGTGTGCAAAAAGGTAAACAAACCAACGCCGTGTCGACCGCCATCGCGCAGGGGAGAGTGAGCGCAGAAGGAATCGACAAAAAGTTACTACATCCCGGATATGTTCCAAGATCACCAGTGCGAACCCGTTCCGGTACTTCCGGTGCCACAACCAGTGGCACATCAACATCCGCCAACATCCCCATCAGGAACGAGTTCCAGATGCTGAGCGACGACGAAGAAAATAACAACACCGACGGTAGCAGCACTACCGATGACGACGACGACGATGATGGACGTGCACGCAAAAAAGTGTCGGCGCCGAAAAAGAATAATTCTCCAACGGAACGAAGACCACCTCCAATTTTTGTTTTGGACACGTTGGCGGACGATGTTGACGAGTTGCTGGAAGGCCTCGGATATTGTCTGAAAATCGGTAAGTCGGCAGTGCAAGTGATCACTCTGAAC
This sequence comes from Culex pipiens pallens, assembly GCF_016801865.2. NCBI lineage: Eukaryota > Metazoa > Arthropoda > Insecta > Diptera > Culicidae > Culex > Culex pipiens. The sequence goes on along the minus strand of NC_068938.1, from coordinate 29,413,426 downwards.
AGAAAAGATTTCGACCTGGTGCTTGAAGAACTGAAGCGTAGCAACTTCAACTTCTACACATACGACCCAGAGAAGCCCCCTGTTAAGGTCGTCTTGCAGGGTTACCAAGACCGTCCGATCGCCGACCTGAAGCGACACCTCTCGAACGCCGGAATAAAGCCACGGGAGATAAAAGTGCTCTCGCGAAAGACAACAGTCACGGGTACGCATACCCTGTACCTGTTGTACTTCGACCGCGGCACCGTCAAGATCCAAGATCTGCGGCGGACTACGACGTTGGACGGTTTTTGGGTAAACTGGCGGTTTTACACCAAGAACCCGACGGACGTAGCGCAATGCCACCGTTGCCAGAAATTCGGCCACGGCTCGCGGAACTGCAACCTCCGACCCCGCTGCGTGAAGTGCGGTGAGTCACACCTCTCGGAGGCGTGCGCACTGCCACGAAAGGCGGACTTGGGGGAAAACGCAGAACAAACTAAGCCGCGCGTAAAGTGCGCGAACTGTGACGGCAACCATACCGGCAATTACCGCGGATGCGTCGCGCGCAAGGCCTACCTCGAGGAGCAGGAAAAGAGGAAGAAGAAAGCAGCAGCGTCCCACTCTCCTCAGCGAAATACGAGCGCAGCCATTCCTGCAGCTGGCCAGTGTACGGTTCCAGCGGACAACCCAGCGATCCCTCCTGGATGGGGGCGTTCTTTTGCCAGCGTGGTCGCTGCCGGTAGCGGCGATGCGGCCCAGCAAGGAGTCACCGGGGAAGATCTCTTTACCCTGCCGGAGTTTTTTGCTCTCGCGGGGGAGATGATGACGCGGTTTCGGAGCTGCCGTAACAAGGCGGAGCAATTTCTGGCCCTCGGGGAGCTGATGATCAAGCACATCTATAATTGATTATTTTTGTCTGTGATCTAGTTTTAAGCTTTCTCTCTATCTATCCTTTTTCCATTGCACTTTCTGTAAGTTTTTTGAAAACTTTTTCTTACTCTTGTCTATTCCATAGTTATAAGTAATAATTTTTCGATTGAAATACGATGTAAAACACAGCTGAAAGGAACACCAAAACTCTGTTATGTACCTAAATGAACTCATTGTAACTTGATTATTCACAAATAAAACCGAATTGAATTGAATTGAATAATTGGGAATAAAACTGACCCCATTAGAATAGGAATTCAACACCATGACAGCCATTCATTGCGGATTGCTCCCATCTCCACCGCTTACCAGATAAAAGGACGAGAAAAGTTGGTGTTTTACTTTTAAGGGGATAAGAGAAAATCTCCACGGTATCCCCAAATTAGTTTCGCTTGGAGTTGGACGGTTTTTGTGAAGGTATAAGGTCTAGGAAGCAATTATTATTATTATTATTATTTATCTTTATTAATGAGCTAACAGCCGGAGGCTGGTTCAGCTCTAGGAAGCAGTTTTTGAGTACTTAAACTTTATAATTACCTACACCTAGAAATAAAAAAAAAGTTTCAAGAAAAAGCTTTCAATCAAAAGCTAAGAAGATTGAATGAGGCTCTAACTTTTTTTTTCTAGAATGAAAAACATTTTAAATTGAAAAATAATCAGGGATGCATTAAATTAATTGTATCAAAGTTAAAAAAAATAGTAAGAATCAGAAATTAATAAATCCAAACAAAGGCTTATCAAGTGGCGCTTACGCGAAAAGATTGCACTAGCACGAAGCACGTGAGCATCTCCCACTATATTTAACAAACAATTTCGCCGATAAACCGCTGGCCGCCGCCACACGACGAATTCTTCCAGAATGTTTACCCAGCAACGTGTGTTCCACGAATCCTGCTGCATGTACTAACTACGGTATTGGAGTAAGTATAAAAGAAGTGCGTGCCTAAACGGCCAAGTTTAGTGGCAATGTTCGGGTTCGGGTGGATTGTTGTGGGACTTTTGTGCGCGGTAGTGGGTGGTGGTGTTCGAGCCGATCTTGGGCTGAACCAGGAAGTGCCCGAGTTGGTGCTGCAGGTGGAGGATGCCATTGGGTTGGGAGTTGAGCCGTTGCTGGAGGTGAACGCCACGATCGAGGTTGATCCGTCGTTGGATCCGACCGGGGCTTTGGGTGCTATTGTGGGGGTTATTAATGTGGTCAATGGAAGCATTGGAGAGGTGTTTGCCGCGACTGGGAATGCAGTTTTGGATAGTACTGGACCGCCGAATAGTGTGTTTAGTCACGTGTTTAGAGCGAATATTAATGCAGAGATAAATATGCAGAATGCGATTGCTAGTGCCGTTCCGTTGAGGGCGATTTTGAGAAAGTCGGTGTACCAAGCTATTGAAGGGAACCTGAGTGTGATCCAGAATCAGATCAAGAATCTGACCTCGGTGTATACGGAGCTTGGAGCAGCTGCTAATACGATTACGCTGTTTCCGAACAGAAGCAGAGACATTAGCACTGAGATCACTCCAAAGTTGGTGAACAGGCTGGCCGCTGTCCTCGGTGATATCTCCAGCAAGGTAGCGAATTTGGCGGAATTATTCCCGGACATCGTTATGAAGCAGATTGCCGCAGTTGGGTACTTCTCAGCTGCGAACGCCACAACAAGCAGCGCCGTTAGCAAAGTCAGAGCTCAGCTGAACCTGTTCAACAGCTCGATAACTACGACGATCACCAACCTGACCACAACGGCCGGAGTTTTGGCCGGCAACATCAGCCAAGCGTACGTCCCGATTACATCTGCCGCGCAGAACTTTAACGGTGGAGATATCAGCAACTTGACCGCCTTCTTGGATCTGGTTGACAGTCACAACAATGATCTTGTTCAAAATATTACGCTCAGCATGGTTGACCTGCAGGACTACATTGCCGAGTTGTTGGCTAACGAAACTCGCGATGCCACAGGGGCTGTCTGTAATGGGATCCGAAACCTCACCGACTCGGCTCTGCTGACGGTCAGCGACTTCTCTACGGCGTGCTCCAACCGGTATCAAGCACAACTCCAGCGGGCACTTCTTCAGGTTAACCGTCTGGCGAGCTGCCCGGAGATCACTCCGTTGGAAGACTTCTACTTGCTGTTGGATTTGCTGCTGACGTCGGTACGCACGGATTCGGTGGCGATCACGGCTTCGCAGATCCTCGGCTGCAGCAATACTTTTGGAGCGTGCAGCTCAACGGTAAGATCGTATTGTATAGAGATACTCAACGGGACCTAAACTCACGTTTTTTGCGCAGTACTTTTCCGTTTTTCCAGATCTCGCTCAAGAGACGCACATTCAGCTGCAGTTGGTGCACAACGCGATCGTGTTCAAGATCCGAGCTTTGGCGCTGAGAATTGGCACGTGTGCCGAAGCTGTTACGGCGGACGTCCAGGAAATTGTGCAGCAGATTGTGTCGAGTTACGCCGCTTGCTTGGAAACGGGGAACTAGGAAGGCGTTAGATCATGAACATTTATTTATTTAAATCATGACTCCGTCGATGATCCAAATGACATAGCATCGAATGCTTCACCAAATCCGTAGTAACTTTTCAATAGGGCGAAACCTTGATTGTAAACAAACAGTCTATCCCTTCTGCTTAAGTGACAGTTCACGTTAACCCTCTACTGCCCAAATTTTTTTCGAATATTTTTATTTTTCCCGTGTTCAGGAGGTCATTTTGAGCAACTTTTGTTCTACAAAAAACATTACTTCTCTTGTTTTTCTTGTTTTTTGTTTAGTATTTTAATTTGCATTTATTTTGTTTAGTTAATGTTTGTTTTTTTGTAGTATTTGGCCTATTCTACCACCTCCTATCATTACATATTACCACTTACACTTTACACTTTTTCAATTTTTTGCATGTTTTTCACATTTTCTGCTATAGAATAGCACCATCATCATTTAAATTGCAAAAAATGTGTAGAGGCACAGTCTGGGACACTGCAAAAATTACTGCATACTTCTTTTTACTTAACATATAGAAAATGTAAGTAAAAAACACAGCCAAAGTTGACCCCTAAAAAAATGACATTTTTAAAAACATTGGTAAAGTCACATCAAACAAGTAAAACTGCCAACCCATAAATTTTCTAAAATTTGAGGAGTACTTTTTTCCAATGCTTTTTAAAGATCAAAAATTGGTTGAAAATTGGATTTTCGGGGATTTTTTAAATCGAAGCCCGTCTAAAGGCGGGGTTGGGTTGTAGAGGGTTAGGCTGCTTGTTTACAATCAAGGTTTCACCCTATTGTAAAATTACTACGGAAATCGTACCGTAGCAATGTTACGACATCGTGTTTTGAAAAGTAGTTTTGCTCAACAAAACCTCGTCGGAGATCAGGATCATGAAATGTTCATATTGTTTTCATTCATATTTGCAAATTTCAAATTAAACCAGAATAAAGATCGTTACAAGCACCTATAAAGTTAAATCTCATGTTTTGAAAGAACCTCCGCACAACGATCGTTACGAAATAGCCCCAAACGTGAGGAAAGTCGCGCGATAGCGCCACGCGTTGTTTGCCAAACAACTTTGTACCGATTTGACGCGCATTGTTTTCGTTCCCACTGGGCGCGTTTCACAACAGAGGTCGTCGTATAAATGATGTGCGTGTCCAATCGGGATCGCATTGTGCAGGATGGGTCAAGCGGCTTGGACGGTTCTGACCTTGGTCACGCTGTTTTTTGGTGACCTTAGGGCAGATTTAGGGCTGGCTGAGGTCATTCCAGATCTTGTCCCGATCGTCAACGAAGCGATTGGAGAAGGTCTTGTGCCTTTGTTGGAGGCATACGCTACGATCGAGGTGGATGTTGAGTTGGATCGAAGTGGAGCGTTGGCTACGGTAGTCAGCGTTACGAACATTGTGAACCAGACCATAAGTGGGGTATTCTTGGCGGCGCAAGAAGCGGTTGTGGACAGCACGAGTAACCTGAACGTCGTGTTTGGTAGACTGTACAAAGCCGATATTAGCGCCGAGATCGGACTGCAGGATGCGATTGAAGCCGCTGAGGCTTTGGAGTCAGTCGTGAAGCGATCTACGTCCGATGCAGTTCTTGGAAATCTGACCGCTCTACAACACCAGGTTAAGACCCTTACGGCAGTGTACATTGAGGTTGGAGTGGCGATCAATACCTTCCAGTTCACCCCAAACAAAACTAGAAATCTTAGCGCTACAGTCACTCCGGATCTAGTGGACAAGGTAGCAGACGTCCTATGGAACATTTCTACAAGCGTCACAAACCTAGGCAGCTTGTTCACTGAAATCGTTCAAGATAAGAACAACGCAACGATTTACGTCGTCAACATCAATGCAACGATCGACACCTCAATAACCACCATAACAAGTGTGGTAGAAGATTTCACCAAATCCACCAAGGATGCCAGTAATCAGCTCTTACAACCAATCCAGTCCGTTACCTCAAACATCGCTGAATCATACGCCGACATCACCGCCAACCCACAAGACTTCAACGGCGGCAACATAACCGACCTTGTCCTATTCCTAGGAGTGATCGGCAACGCCAACCTAGTGTTCGGACTCAACACCACCATGAACCTCAACACCCTCCAAGCAAACGTCAACCGAACCATGGCCTTCGCCACCGCGACCGCCGCCAACGCCCTGACCAGCTCCATCCGTTACATCACCAACACGACCTCCACCAACGAATTCACAACCTTCGGCCCCATCTGCTCCGAACGCTACTTCCATCAACTTCACCGACTCGCCCCAAAATCATCCCTCCTCTCCAACTGCCTCAAAGCGGAACAACCCTCACTAACCATCCGCTACAAGCTGATCCTGTCCCCGCTGCTAGCCCAGCTCGAATCGAAAGCCAGCTCCTTTGGATTGTCCCAAATCAAGACCTGTCTCACCGCGGCATGCAGCTCCGCATACTTCCGAGCATTTCTCATCCTCGCGGAGGAAGTGGTCCAGGAGCTGCAGGCGATCGACCGGATGCTGGCGGCGGAAACGCAAAGCTTCTCGACGCGCATCGCCGTCTGTGCGAACGCAACGGCGGCCGATGTGGTCGAGCTGGCGCAGCAGGCCGTGGCCGGGTACAATGCGTGTTTGGTGGAGGGTAGATCGGGACCAGTTGGCATAAATGT